>NW_015150695.1:910511-917754 GCF_000732505.1 Cyprinodon variegatus
ACTAAAAATGGTATTAAAATCGGAAAATAAAACCTAGAAATATATATTTTATATCTTTAAACCTAGTATAGCAGCCTACAGCCAAAACAAAGCATTATTTAGGATTGATGCGCTATGTTAGACAAGCATCTTAACAAAGTCCCAGTGCTATGTTTACATCCACATGATTTTCATGGTGATGTAATCCATAAACTTTACCCTCTCCCTTACAAAGAAGATCAGAAAAAAAATCCTGGATCCATAAAGTCTTAATCTTGGTATGAACTTGAAAAAGCTGAAAAATGTCTGTCACTCTCCAAAGCAATGTTTTTGGGGGTTTTTTAAGGCCACACAAGAGAAGCATGAGCTTATCCGACATGAAAGAAAACACGTATGTTCAATGATTCATGTTAAAGCCTTTAAGCCTGAGAACCGAGCATTATGTAAACATCATACGTAACTAGTAGGTCTAAACGAATTTCCAATCAGCAAACAAAGGGTTTAAATTCCAGCAAATGTAGTTCTTCCAAAAGGGCAATGACCCCAAACTCATCGCTGCCAGCAATTCTACTCCAATCCTGCCAAGACGAATAGTTAAACATCCATCCAGAAGCTTCTAGATGGCTACATGGAGATGTGGTTAGGTGAAAAGTGTTTAAGGACAGTAAACTAAATATTAGTGCATTTATGTTGCAGTGTTTGTATAATGACCCTGTTTAGAGTACAGAAAATATAAACGACAATTAAACTATACATATTTGTTTTCTGCTTTAATGTGCAAGATTATTGCTGCACCCTGTAGGAAGAAAGTTTAATATAAATGATAAAGAGAAACTGATGTGATACCAATGCCAAAGTTGGGCATTTACAAACATCAAGCTGCGCTGGAATAAAAAGGCGTGCTGACTTATTCCATGCTTTAAATCAGCTTGATAATCTCCTTTATTCTCATCAGAGGATTAAAAAATAGTTGAATATTTTCACAGGTTCCACTTTAATGAGTTTTGAAAGTTGTACAAAACTTTTTTATGTCTCTATGAAAAAAAATGAAAACAGACCCGACTTACTTTTTTGAAAGCTTTTGCCAGGTTCTTTTGAGGCTTCACATCCTCTTCATCGCTCTCATCATCACTAGAAGGAAAGAAAGAAGACATCTCAGTTCACCTGACAGCTCAATCTGAAGAGGTTTTTACTTTTCAAATAAATGTTTATTTAAACAAAAGAAAATCATACTCGTCATCATCTTCATCACTGTCCTCTTCCTCATCATCCTCATCGTCGTCATCAGAATCCATTTTTATTTTTTTCTGCCAAAAATACGACACTAATTAGGACAAGGCATTTCTAATTCTAATCTACATTTGCATATCAGGTTATAAACCTCATCAGTGGTCATTTTTTATTTTATTAAATTTAGTAATGTGACTAATTGGCATTTTGCGTTTACACCCTTTACAGAAAAAAAACTTTCAAAGAGAGCTGGGAGACGTTTGCTGCTCAGCTAATAGAAGAGCTGCAGGCAAAAGAAAAAGAAAGAAATAAAGAATGATGACCACCTGCGGAGGCTTCTTTACTAAGGAAAGGCTTGCAGGCCGTTTTACAGGAGACGTGTTGTTTTCTTCCTCTTCATCATCAGAATCTTTTACACCTAAATAAAAAAATACTATTAAGAACAGTTGAATCAACACAGCAATAAATATTTACTTACACATCCATTGCATAAAATACTAAGTAAAGCATGAAATTGTTTTCCAGACTAACACAAGGAGTCCTTAAATTCCTGAAAAGGACAAACTGTTCACAACAACACTCTTATTAAAGCATCTGGTTGTTCTAGTCTTGGGTATGATGTGGCCTTTGTTAAAGAAGTTATCCTAACACCTGGAAACCGATTTACATTTGCATTAACATTAGGGTTTCTGTGATATTACTTACTGACAAAATGCTGTCCACTGATGTGAACCGGACCAGAACCAGAAACAAGACGGAAGGTAACGGGAGGAGAAATCTCAAATCCACCTAAATTCATCTGGATAAACAAAAGCCACCATTAAAAAATAGCTAAATGTCCATTTATTTGCTATAGTATTTGTATCTTTTTTTATATTTATTGTATTTTTTTTCTTTCATTTCCTTCGTATTCTTGCAGGTCTAAACAGAATAAAACAGATGAATGTGTAGTTTTCTTTTTTTTTTTAGTTCTTATAGATGTTGACTCACAGACGGCAAGACAGACGGTTTCAGGACCGCTATCGGCGCTTTGACGATTTTTGCATCGTATGCAAGCCCTTCCACTTCCACCATATGGAACTTGTCCTCCGCCTCGGCTCCCAGACACACCTGGAACAGCAGAGATTTATTGTCTCCTCAGCAGAGATCAGTCCACAAATAAATTTGTCTGTCAAGGTTAAGGTCCACTACACTAAGTTTTATTTGAGTTAACCCCTGACCAGATTTTTGCAGAAATTTTGCAGAAAAGAAAGCACTAGATCTATCAAATTTTCTTTTAAGAAAACCTATAGCTGCAGTTAAAAACACTATATAGGAAGAAGGAAGATTTGTCTTGTTATGCTTTGTTTGTTTGGTTTAATTGTTTAATGGAAAAAAAAAAACATTACATCAAGCCTAAATAGATTTTTTGCTGGTGTTAATTACTGTGAATTTTCATACTAAGAAATTTTATTATTACCTAAATTGATCACTGTGGCAAAAGTTCAAGTATATGAGCTGATGAAAGCTGCAGCAGTATTTACAGAAGGCTACTAAATGCTGTCCCTAACACATATATGTCAAAGAGAAAATGTGTTACTGTGTTTTTTACTGTGTAAGAAAACATAGGCACTGCCCTCCCATTCTGATATGGTACTGAGATTTATTCTCACCATCTAAATATTGACAGGTGGTTTGAAAAATCTGTGTTTGACGTACCACAAATGTTATGTAAGTAAAGAGCATCTCCTATCCTAATTCTTACCTGTAGCTCTGTACCCCTCTACTTCTCTTTCTGTACTTCCCTCTCTCTCTTTGCTGGATTTCCCTCTAGAGAACTTATCGTCATATTGATGATAACTTTAACATTGTGTCTACTTTGTAAGTCGCTTTGGATAAAAGCCTCTGCTAAATGCATAAACATGTATGTATGTATGTATGTATTCAATTATTTTGTTCCTGTTAACTTATATCTGTCCTTTGGTGGGAATAAAACATAGGATGAAGATCTTTTCCAAGAAATTATTTTAATATCATTCCTTGAAATATATAAATGTCAACTAATGTAATAAATAAAATGACAGTATGCAAATATATCTACAATTCTTTCACAATACAGGTGTAATGTATATACATTTTACAAAATGTAGGGTAACTTTTAGGCTAATTAAAACTACATGTCAATTAAATTACATTTAAACTTCTGACAATAAAAGGCAGATTGTTACAAAAGAAAAATCTATTATTTACTTATTTTTTAACAGCAGTTCTTTTACAGTGAAAATTCTATTGGAGTTATACGACAGTTAGAGATTTAAAATCCTGCTACAGTTTAATTTATAGTTTAGATGCATAAGCTCAGAATCATTTAAGGGGCATTTAAAGGATAAAACATGTATGGCAGGCCATTTTGACATTTATTAGCTTGATAAAATACACATTTCCGATATCTGAAATGTAATTCTTGCTAGTACAAATGACCTCACGTTTCCAATTCATGTGCATTGGGCTTTTACTTGGAGATATCTAAAATAAACATTCTTCCTATCTAAAATGAATTGTGACTAAGATGAACTCGAATTTCAGATCTCCACAATATAGTTACTGGTAGTCATAATTACTATTTAGGATATCAAAAATGAATATAACATTACAGATATCTAGAAATACAATTCTTGACATCTAAAATATATTTCTGTTGGTACAAATATAATCACAGATATCAAGTACTCATTTATAGACTAGTTAAATTAGAATTACATATATTTTATTTTTTAAAAATTCCTATTTAAAATTTAGTTTAGACATGATATAATGTATAATAACACAATAATAACGTCTAAATGTCTTACTGCTTTGAGAGACAGTTGTTGTTCTGTATCTTCGTCATCTAGGTCAACTTTGAATTCCCGTTTATCCGACCTCAGAGTACAACCTAGGAAGGGAAAAAACTTGTAATTTCCATGATTGTTACAGCTGCATTTATAAAGCATGCACAGTAGAAAATACATTATCAGCTATTGGAAGTGTTTCTACTCTAGCAGCCCTGCAGAGCTAGCTAACAAAGAGCTGATTGGCGCGAGTAGGGAAAACAGAGTAGCGACTTATTACGGTAACTTTAAGCTTCCATTCTCGTTTAAACGCCATTTATAATGATTCATATGTTACTAAATTTGACTTTGCGTCCTATAAAAATAATATTTATCATAGGGGAATAAGCTCACCAAATAAATACATCTGAGGTCTGCTAAAATCTGACATATCGTCCTCCATCTTTGCAGTGGGCGGAGTAACAAACTAAACTGTGACGCACAGCTTAGGGAGCCAATAGGGAAGCAGAACGAAGGACGTATGGCGGAAAATAGCAGCCAATTGGAGCGAAGAAGGGGCGGGACATGTGGAAAATCAGCGCGAGCACTCGTCAAAACAGCAGATGGGGCTGTCGTTGCACATATTGGGGAGCGATAAGACGCATGGCGATTCCCATTGTGATATTAAACGAGACTTTACGTTATGTTTACCTTGTGTATAGTTAGGGAATTTTATTTAAAAAAATAAAGATAGTGGATAATTGGGGTAGAAAATAAGGGGTGAGAAGTTTATAACGGTTAATGGCCATTATGTGTACCAGGTTTATTACCTGAAACATTCCTTAGTGCTTATTGTGTGCCAAGTCCAGTGCTAGAAATTATGCAGGATCAACTTGATAGTGCAAAAAAAAGTATTTAATGCCCTTCAAATTTCGCTGAAATATTTCATAGTTGCACCTAAATAATGAGTCAACAATTTGAGTTTTCATCAAGTTTTAATGAGCAACGTAACAAAAAAAAATGCTGTTTAAAATAACTTTTTTTGCCAAGTTATTTGAGTGTTAATTAGATACTTGAACTTTTTCTATATTTTGATCAACTAAGACTTTTGCATTTATTTCCAACAGTTATGCCACTTCTTAAGTTTTGCACAAACGACGTCACACTAAGCTCAATACCATATTCTTCAACATTTCAGTCACTATCCTTAAGCCAATATATTTTTTTCTTTAACCAAATGAGATTCCAGTTTCTACATAATAGCTTTTCTACTGTTTCTAATTGATTAGATCTCAGCAGGTTTTATATTTTCAACTTGGCAGGATTCTTTCCATCTTTCCAATCATTAAGCTTTTTCTGTTTCTTACCAATTCATCACATTTCAGCCATGTGTCTGGTGATATCAGCTTGCTTCAGCTTCTATTCAGGCAGTGGTGCCTCCAGAAGTGTTTCAAAGGGGTGGCCAGATGGGGCCACTAAAAATCTTGGGGTGGCACACTGAAACTAAAAGCAATAATTTCAAGGTTTGAATCTATTATTGTGGTAAATCTGCCTGTAGAAACCCTAAACACCTACTCATATCTTGGTTTATTGTGTAATTGTTAATGTTACATAACTGGCTATGCCTAATGGGATGAAATGCTAAACTGATAATGGTACTACATTTTAGACTGGCGAGTGGGCTGTGGCCACACCTTGCAACCCCCTGGTGGCACCACTAGTTTCAGGAAAGAAGTTAATCAGTCTGTGGTTTGCTATTTCATACAATTTCAGCCATGTTTGCTTCAGTTTCTCTTTGTTTCTGCCATTTTTAGCGTACAGCATTCACACTGCATTTTCGCAGGACATGCAACTTTTTCTAGATTGGCAGAGCTACTACTGTTAATATTGGTCCATCAGGGAGAAGAGCAGACATCATGAAGTCCAAACACTTTATTTCCAGGTTCATCCTATCACCTGATGATGTCCCCATGCGTTTAGTGATTAAGTAATCAATATAAAACAGCCATATAAATGAAATCTAACTAGAATGTTTACTATACAAATTAAAATTACTATACAAAACTATTTTATGTGTAAAACTATCCAAGTTCAAAGTTACCAATATCCCTGTTTATGTAATTAAAATACCATATTTATCTATTACATTTTTACATTTTACAGTTACGTTGAAGTATTTGTCATTGTTAAGACATAAGGGTGTAGCTTTTTTATAGCATTTATTGTTGTGCTCAGAGGCACTAGAATGAGTAACCCATTTTATCACCTTATTAATGCCAATAAATGTCAGTGTGAAATAAATGTACCTGACTTTATAATTCCTGATTCTAAAAGCCAAAAAAGAATAATAATACAGGGGGAAAAAAAGCTAATTACACATTTTTTATAATAAAACCTTATTTTTATTTCCACCCTGATGATTGATGTACCAGTAGCTAAACTATACTTCAAACAGAACTTTAAAACTTCAGCTGCTGATGAAATGACGGATTCAACCCTTTAAATGCCTCGAAGCATTCAGAAATAGTTCTGCGGTTATGGCATGTCTGCAGATGAACCAGAATCGGTGTGGTGTTCTTCTTTGCATTTTTACACTTACACCTAAAATAGCATTACCTAGTGTTACATATTTAACCAAAAAAACAGCAAAAATAAATATGTAATGTTATTTTGTTGTTATAAATCCTCGTTTTGTTTTGCAGTGTGAATTGCTCCCGCTACTTAAGTCTGCATTTGTAGTTCTAATTATGTATTCACCTTTGTCCAGGTATAACTTAAAGTGAGAGCACCAGGTCAGGGTCAGTATGTTGTGCCAGCAGCTTGTTTTGGCTCTGAACTCCCCTGCTGGCCTGTCCATGCACTGAAAGAGTTCTTTATTCGTCACCTAAAAAAGAGCTGCCTGTTCTGACAGTTTCCTGCTGCCGCGGCTAATAGCTGTTAATTATTTTGAAAGTTTACTCCAGAAATATTTCTTTAAAGTAGGATAACAACATTTAATTCCCTATTTTGTTATTTGTTTTATTTTTTGACATAATTAATTTGTTAAACATGTTGAACGTTGTTTATGTTATCTCTTGGCGCATATCATTAATTAAAAATGTTATACCATGTTTCATTTTCAGCCTTTTATTGTCTGGATTGATTCATCTTCCAGTAATTAGCATTTGTGCTTTTAGTAGTTATTTATGCCATTGTGCTGCTCTTCCTGTGCATATCTAACCTGACTCCGCCAGATGGATTTGCTC
>NW_015150695.1:919118-942353 GCF_000732505.1 Cyprinodon variegatus
TAGAAAATGAAGTCTAATCATGTTTTGGGTGTACTATTCCTTTAAAGATGACTTGAGATGGTAAAAGGTCATTGGTCACAAAGGAGCAAGTCCCTATACTAAATAGCCTGAAAAGCCACTCTGTTAAGAAGAAGCCATAACTCCTTAAAAAATATATTAGGCACCAGATTTCATGGTAGATTAAACTTGTTCTAAACAATATTTCCTTTGTCTAATTCAATTAATACAGAGTTGATATGCAACCATACTCACTGTTACATTTGGAGGTAAAAGGGACGACTTACAAGTTGTTTGGATGTGGAAGGGACTGGTGCAATGTACAACATAAATGCAACATAACAGAAGTTTACTAAGTGTAATATTAAACCAAGGTCTTAAGCCAATAAGTGATATTTTGGGCACATATGGGTTCCTCTAAATGGACAGTGAAGCTAATGATATGAATCAAGATTCAAGGAAAATAGAGTCAGTGCCTTAGAGAGGCCTTTACAAAGCCTTTGAGCTTTGGTGAAGGATCGCCAGAATGTCTGATGAATTTACTGATGCTAAGTTAAACATAAATTTGATTCTAAGAAATTATAAAAGAAAAAAGAATCCATCAGAAAACGGACCTTAGCCAAAAAACAAAACAAAAAACAAAAACAAAACAATGGCCAGATGTCAGACAGGGATGTTTTTAAAGACCAGACTTTTCATCTACAGTCGTCACAGATATTTTCACCGAGAATCAATCCACAGTTATAACAACATCCTCTAAAAGGGGAAACTCTGAGACAGAACTGAACTGTTATTCTAAGCAAAGCAAAGAAAATGTTACAGAAATAAGTGCTACATGACAAAGAGCATCGTGAACACATTAGATTTATATAACCTTGGGTAATCTCCTACAAAAGGTTACACTTCCTCATACGACATATGTATATTATTGGTTAACCTACTGGGTATTATCTGATAGGGAGTGTAATCAGCGAGTACCTTATCTAGGTGCGCTGTGGCTTCGGAAAAAACCTAGGAAAAATTATCCGTAATTAATATAGAATTATACATGTCTATCATATTTAACAACCTGAGTCGTTCAAGTTTGAACAAGTACTTTTTTTATATATGATAAAGATTATTTCCAACAGATTATTTGAAAATATATATTTCTGTCAAAAAAAATCCATGAAATGATGATCCAAGCAGGAGTCAGTATGTGCCTGCTACTGATGCTGTAAGCTATATATCAGCTATACTGTGTGTTAAGAGAGAAATTCATTCATTGGGGTCAAGTAGGAGAGTCCCAGAAAAGATACCGAAAGGAGCTTTATCAATTCTGACAGAGGAAAAAGGAGATAGGATGGTGAAATGATGTACAGAATACTAACTTGTCTTTAGCCTAACTATTATTTAAACCTTTACAAAAGTAACTGTAGAAGATGCTTTCTGTTGTTATTTGCATTTATTTTTACTTGAAATGCACAGGATAAATATAAACAATATGTGGAAAGTTTTATTTATACCAATGTGATTTTCAAGGTAGATTCCAGCTGGCAGTGAAAATCCTTCAGGGCTTCACAGAGGAGACAACATTGTTGCTTTGCATGAAGTACAGACGATCCTTGAGGGTTTTCAAAGGCAGGCCAATGTAGAGGCCATGGATAACTTTGGGGTGGGAATTAGTAATTAAGTTAGAATTTTTTTTTCTTTTTTTGCAAAACGAGAGAGTTGTGCACAGAGGACTTTCAAAATATATAGATACACAAAACAGTTCAGGGTCAATCTACACTAATCACACTATACTAACAGGAAATAAACAAGTATAATATCTGTTTTTTCCAAATAAATCACTGAAGAACATCAGATTTTCCTAAACCCTTACTAATAATTACACATATATAATGTCTTAATCAAAGGTAGGGTGGATGGACTTCTTTCAAGTCCTCAGGGGGAATTTCTTATCTACGGGTTGTCTCTCATGACAGCCTTTGTAAAGTGCTTTCCTTGCACCAACATGTGTTCTTGCTGTGCATGGTTGTAGCTCCACGCCTCTCACTATATACTTTGAAAATGGTTAAGAGTCGCATGAAAAAAAAAATTCTTACAATTTTAAAATGAAAATGAAGGTCTTAGAAGGAGGAAATCAATCTAGAGAGTATTAGGGAGATTCTCTCACATGATGGCGGTAGCTGGTAGGATTGCCTTATAAATGTGCAGTTTCTCCAAAAGTGACTTGGGTATTTCTTAAGTAAATTTAGTTAAATATGGAAGTTTGGTCCCCGTGAAGGCAGCTGCGCCTCAGAACTTCCCTACCGGTTCTTTTCCTGGGAGCAAGTTATTTACTACTCTTAACTCAAAATGGGTAAAACCATATAAAAAGGACTATAAAACAGAAGTAAAAAAGTAACAGCATTTATTCCAGGTCAGGTTGTTACAGTACAGAGAAATTGCTTGGAGTTGGTACAGCTGTGGGCTCAAAAAACGTCAGCGAACGTCCGGCAAAGATTGAGCCCCGCACAAGGTCATTCCCTCCTTATTATACCCCATGAATCCATGTGCTGCATCAGGTGGATGCTTCACTGTCCGTATCAGAAACTGACACGCCATCCATGCCTTGACCTTTATGCATCTTGCCTCTTTATCCAAGAATCACAAATAGCCCTCCTTTATTAGTCCAGCTCCAAGATGTGCCCATATCCTGTGTATTTTTAAAGACACAAAGGCTGTCCTGATTAGATGACCGTACACACAGTGACATCCACCATGTGAAAGAAGGCCTTCTACTCTGTCTAATCTGGCTAACAAACTAACAATGCTGCTAAATGATGTATAAAGAATAAACCTAACAATTTCTAGAAAAATCATGTAATATTCCATCATTAAATTATTGCTCTGCAACAAATTACTATAAACATACCTTGATACATACATTAACAGGTTCAATTGGTTTTTACCTATAAAACTCCTGGATGACTTACTTACTTAGTTACACATAACTTTGCTCTCTGTTCCATTACACCTAAAAACTAGATGTGAAAAAAAGCTGAAATGTCATATTTTATGTTAGTATGTTGATTGGAAAACCATCACCGTATTTTTGTAGAAAGTTTATGTTATTACACATACAGGTAAAATGGAAAATTAGTTAGGACATTCCACTTGGGACCATTACTGCTGCCACCTTCTGGTTAACTGGGGAACTGCTATTTCCAAAGGTGATGTATTACATGCACAAGGTAACAACAAATTACCTTGTAGGGTTGCCAATGATTGGCTAAGTGTAGCCTGGTCACCCCTGGCCCCCCATCTAGTTACACCCTTGGTGGGATCAAACCAAAGATACAGTGGGATTTCAGGAGTTTTCTTATGCTACTGTGAAACACAGTGAGAAAAGTGAAGGTTACTCATAAGTGAAGCAATATGAAGGAATCTCTTTATTCCTTTTTTTAATAGTATATACATTAATAATTTTTGGAGTTTAACGTTAATTTATAAACTTTACACTCTAGGAATGGTTTGCATCAGAGCTGACATGCATAAAACACCTGCATCCATTTTAGACGTAGCCATTGTCACTGCTGTGAAGGACTTTGCTTGTTTTCCGTGTGTCTATTTCTCCTGGTATTCTGGGCCCCTACCCTAGTCCCAAAGCATTTATGTCAGGTAACAAAGGTGCAAAAAAAAAGAAGCCCTTTGGTGGATGTATGTCCATGCATGTTTATCTCTTTGTAACTCTGCAATGCCCTGTGATGAACTCCTAACCTGCTGCAGGACCCCTCCTTGACTGCTAGAGATAAACATCAAGCTTCATCTATTCTAAAGTAGTCCTGCTTTTTCTTCTTTACCTGTTATTTGGTGACCTCAAGGCCTGGCAATATTAACTATATACTAAATATGCTACTTTCTGAAAAATACTCACTCAAACCTTTAACCTGACCCACGTTTAGGGTAATAAACCTGATGAAATAAGGAATTTGTTTCTTCTTTTTTCTGCTAATAGTTTTCAAACACTAACTATAAGCAATCTTTTAAGTCACAATTTCCTATAGATTATTAAGAATTTGCAGCAGGAAAGAAATTTATATTTTGTTCCTAATATTTCCCACTTCAACTTACTTTAGAAAAGTATTTTTAAAATATTCAATTAAAGATAATTTTACACTATCTCTGGCCAAATATAATATGAATACAGGACTCTTTCACGCATGCATCGCTTTGCTGCTGCAAAGAACCACAGCGCCCATGTTTGTCTTCAGCATGATTCCTTATAAATATCAACTTTTTTTTTTATTTTCCAAGTGACTCAAGCTAACGGACCGTGGCAGGATTTCATCGTCAAGGACCATGAAGGCTTTTGTCAACAAAGCCTCGTATGTCAGCACATTAGCAGTGAGCTAATACACTTTGGCACTTTCTAAAAGTGTTTGCTTTCCTCTGAAATCAAGCAGCTGCTGGAGCATAAAACTGGTTATAAGGATCACAGAGCGATATTATTACATTTGTTAGTTAGAAAGAAGATAAGGTCACAAAATTATTTATTATCTGTTGGCATAAGGAGGTTTTTAAAGGGGCGTATGGATTTCATTGCTGTTTTTTCTTTTGTTATTACCATGAAACTGGAGTATTTTACAAAGTGATTGAATTAAGACTTTCTTTGTTTTCAGTTAAAAATCTTTAGAAGATTCAGTAGCTGCCTTAAATGTTGACTCCATTGAGCGTAAAGAGAGTGTGGCAGGCAGCTCTGTGCAAAGAATAGTGCTTGATAGGAAGCTTGATAGACCTGGAGCCTTGTGTGTTTGATCATCTCTTGTGGTGACATTTTATTGGATAAGGACACAGAGCTTTGGTGGAGGGCAGAAACAGATCGAGGAGGCAAAAAAAAAATGTTAAGCACCTGTATGAAAACACAATGCATAGATAGGAAAACAGCAAAGAAAGGAATTTTTCTAAAATGGGCCAAGTCACGTCTTCAAGGCCTGTAAGGCTGAAAGATGAAAGCAAGATGGAGTAGAGGAAATGGGGGTTGAGGAGGCGTCACCTGGAGAGCTGCCTGCTTATTGACAGGATCCTAACCAGGCAAGACGCCCTGAAAAACTGACTTCCACTGGCACTGTGTCGGGTTGTTGGGGATGACTGCCTCTGCAGACAGCTGTTTCCAACCAGGTCATTAAATTGCTCTGAGCAGATATGGCTTACGCAGACAGATGCCAGTCATCTGGGTGTTTCCGTTAAGGTTTGGGAAAACCACGCCTCTGTGAAATGCCGTATTTGTCAGCAGGAGCTGCAGGTACAGCCAAGACTAACAAGAGGCCAGCTTTGTGCTCACAGTTCAGTGGAAACAAGAAATTCGGTGCGATGAAGAAGAGACGAAGCACAGCAGGGAGCATTTCCTGTGACGTTTGCGGCTATGATGGCTCATTTACAGGCAGGCAACCTGAATGATATGTTTACTGCTCTTCTAAACAGGCTGTTTTTTGTTATGACTGAAATGATAAACACTTCCACGATAAACTGGATGCGAAGATAGCCAACTGTTTACGACTGTCTGGTGTGTAGGTGGCAAGGATTCACAAGGACAACAAAGAGACCTAAAAAAAAAAAAACTAAAAAAAAAAGAGCGGGGAGTAAAGCTACAAAACAGGAATGATTGTTTTCCTAGAAGAATGCAGCTGAGTTTAAGCCTATGAGTTGATATCATCCTGCTTATAGCTCACACACACACATAACAATCATGGCAGAGAGTAGTAGGCTACACCCTGATTTAAACAAAGGCTTTTTTATGTGAAAAAGAAGAATTATGTTGTCTTTAGCAGATCGTAAAACTATTTCTATAACCAACTTTAAACAGACTCCAAACTGTCATTACTAATGAAACACAAACAGAGCCAATAGTAAGATGCCTCAAAACACACACAGCAAAAATTGAAATCTAAATGAGTCATTTTTCCTTAAAATAAGTAATTTTTTCTTAAAATATGTGCATTTTTTCTTAGATTGAGGAAGTAAGTGAGACGTGTTGCAAATGGAAGAAGACATTTTACATTTAAAATAAGACAAAACAATTGCATTGTCTTATTTCAAGTGCATATTACCCATTTATCTTATTAGTAAGAGTAAAAATACTGATTCCATTGGCATAACATTTTATTTACCTACTGAAATTAAGAGTAAATACATTTGATTTAAAAAAAATTTACTTATTTCTAGGTCATTTTTGCAGTGCAGGTTTAGTAACTTGACAATTTCCATAGCCTTTATCAGTCTCTAAGATGCTTTTTATGCAATACTGTTTAATTGCTAGCATGAAGCCTTTATCATCAGCTGTTGAATAAAAAGACAGGATAGATTAATTTAAGGATGACTCAGAGACTGCATATAAAGGACATAATATCAAATCATATTTATTTTAAGGGTAAAAATTCTCATTCAATTGACAGATCAAATTAAGGCCTGGGAGATGTGATACATTTTCCAGGAAATCCACTCCTATGAAGAGCTGTAGTAAAAGTTATTTAGAAAGTTATTTTATATCCTCACTGCAAAAACGGACAAAAAAAAAAGTTAGAATATCTTGAAGTCTATTTTACCCTAATTTGAGCCGGTAAACAAGGTAATCTAATAGAAAAAAATGTTATTATCGATTTAAATTCTATTTGAATCATCCTAGAACCTGATAAAGATTAGATAATTGCTTATTTTCTTAAGATCCAGTTCTGTGAAAGTGCACCCCATACAGTTTTTGTTTTTTTTTTTTACTTTTTTTCCTCTAAATATTTCAGATGAGCAAACAAATCAGAAAAAAAATAAACAGAATACGGACAAAGAGTAGCTTTTAACACATGATATTATTTCTTAGTAGAAAAAAGCTTTCAAAACCGAATTAATTGCTCCTAAACTTTAGGCTACAGCCCAGTTTATGAGGTTCGGTAAAAAAAGGCTGAACTCAAGGTGAATCTGGACCAGAGCAAAGCTGAAACCCAGTGCTGTCTGCTAGGTGAGGGCAAAGTGAGCTTAAATAGAAGGAGAACAGCAGGTTCAGCCACCCCTCTTCACCTGAAAGACACAGAGAGGCTGGAGTCCTCACTCTTATATCTATTTACTTGGGAACAGTTGCTGCCATTAAGCATGAATTGGTTATAAAACTGATGCCTAAAGCAGCAAAACTCCCCCACAGCATCACTCTACAGCCACTGTGTTTGGCTGCCAGACTGATGTTTGTTTTCTAAAATCTTAATTTAATCCTGGATATTACAAGATACCGAACTTGCAACAGATTTTATTTTAACCTCATCAATATACAACATATTTTTTTTACCAAGACTCTTTTAGATAGATGTTCTTTTTATTTTGCATGTCTTAGATTCTTATTTTTCCGTAGCGGTCATCAATGGTTTTCACCTAAAAACTCTCTCATCAATGCATTTTTTGCCCAGTCTGTTTGCTGTCCTGACTTTTTAATCCTTTCCACAGTAAATGATATTTAAATTTTCTTTTTGATCATTGAAATCTTTTAGTTTTATTTCAATGATTTAATTATTTTACTTGGCTTGCAGAAATCAGTTAGTTTGGATAATTAAATCGAAATCTGATTTCCATAAAATGCAGTTAATCAAAATTAGTTTTTTGATTTGTATATTTAAATGTATATTTATTTTACGCTGTGATCCATGTTGGTTTAGAAGCTGTTATGATCACTGAAGGAAGTCATATTTTCGAAAATCTTATTTTTACATTGATTTTTGTTACCTTTGTCTGATAGTATAGGAAGAAAGAAAAATCTGTAAAACAGAAACGATTTCTATAACATTGCAAACAAAGTAGGTTGACCTAATATAAAAACAAAATATATGAGTTTTTTCTTGCATGTCAAATAGCCATGGAAAATCAAATATTTGTTTTCACTTATAGCGTTTATGAGACAAGGCAAACAGGATAAAAAGAAAGTGTGACACGACTGTAAGTAATGATCCATGTGGAAAGTGGTATTATGATGCTGAATGAATCTTCCTTTAAAAGTGCAGAAACAGCAGAACAAATCCAGGTTTCTTCATATCAAACCTTTACAATAGAGAAGTAAAACTACTTTTTTTTTTTTTTTTTTGTAGGCCCGTGTCTTAGCTTGTGCTGGTATTGATTTCAAACTTTAATTCATCCATGGAGGGTTCTTCATACTGTCGTTTGGCACCGCCCTGCTCCACGTGCACACATGGGAGCTGTAGTCATCAGTTTTTATGGATTAAAAAATAGCTACCGTGCTCCCTCTCAGATGCAGGTCTGTGGCATCTTACCTTTGGGTGGTTTGAAACTTTAATGCGTAATCACAAGGAAACCCCATGAGAAAAGCTGCTCCCTAAAATCATAAAGCATTATTGCATCTTTTTTCATAATGGCCACAAATAAACAAACAGCCAATCGCTGAAATAACCCAACAAATGACAGAGAGGCGAGAGAAGGAGAGATGTTTGTCATTGTTTCAAAAAAGTCACAATATCTTTTAATATAAAACACTTTTGTTTTTAACATAATGAGGAATCCATTATCGGGGCCAATCCACTACCACTCGAGCACTGCAGCTGGGGAGGAGGTCCACCTCGACCGCAGCTGACTTCAGCGGTTCCTCTGAGTGCACACAGAAAAGGATTGAAACATGCATTTTACTACATTGTATAAAGTCATAAGCGAAAAAAAAAAAAAGAAAAAAATCGGAGGCTGTATATGTTCCATCAATGGCAATGAGCCTCCTGCCGCCTTGTACAGGAGTGTTGGGGGGAGGGGCAGTCTTGGTAGTTGGGCATGTACAGAGATGTCCGTTTGTTTCCTGGCACTTAGTGGGGAAAGTGCCCTCTTCTCTGTTAGACCGACAGCTGAAGGAAAAGCGGAAACTTGGTGTAAGGCAGGATATGACTCAACAGACTTTAGATTTCTTAGATAACACTTGCAGACTTGCTTAATTTTTGACAAACAGCATCTAAGTGCGGCTCCTGTGCTCTGAGGTCCGCACGGTGTTATTTGTAGCTCCTGACAGTAACATTTAGCCGTCTCTGTCTATGTTCGCTCCCCCCAACATGTTGCTGGTGGTGATCAATGAGTGAGGAAGGACATTGTCAACCCAGTCTCTCCCTGCAAAGCAAGCACCTTTTTCCTCTGTCTAAGATCTCCCAGGTAAGTGAGAAGATTTTAGGAGAAATTTAGGAAATTCCTCACTTTTTGTCCTTTTAATACTGACGGCTCTTGGAATACAGGCATTTCATTCCAAACTTTGTCCCTTTCCCCTCCCTCCCTGTTTCTTTTCCAGACACACATTCACACCCACACGGTCACACAACAGAAGCCACAGAGGTGACGGAGGTCACCTTATTGTCTTCTGCCCAAGGCTGCAAGTTCTGCAGAGCGTAGAGGGAGGAATTATGCAGGCAGAGGGGATCTGGCTGCAGCGGCTGGCTCAACGTCTTCTGGAAAGCTTCCTGCTGAAGCTGCAACATCAGCCGGTTGGCCTGCTGCCTCTCCGCCTCTCTTTCCTCGGCAGTTTGTCTCCTTTGGGAAGAAGGAGATGGATGATGTGAGGAGAAGCATTAAAAAAACTAAATGATGTTAAGGTTTGTTAGGCATGCACAAAAAACAAAAAAACTATTATGTAACAGCAATGTCATTTAATGTATTTCTTTTACTTTTTAAAAATAAAAATAAAATAAAATACAAAACATGTAAACATACATAAATAATTCTGTAGTTGTTTTGTAGTTAGGTCTTGAAATTATTAGTTTAAGAATAAGGGAAAAGTATAAGAACATTTCAGATATTTTTCTCTTAAAATGTACGTCATAAATATATTCTTAAAAAATGACAAATATATATTTTTTGCAAAAATTAAAAAAGAGAAACATACAAATTTTTTCCAATAAAAAAGACCAAAATGATAGAATAAGATTTAAGAAACATTTATTAAAATAATACATCTTCTTTTAAAAACGTTTTAGTTTTAAATACTTAATGTAAATTATTCTAAACAAGAAATAAGAAGTATGCGTTTTTAGTACTTATTCAAATATAAACCTAAGGGGTTGTCCACAGTTTAGATCATTTTTACAAGTGTACAAAACATACACTTAATGCATTTAAATTAATATTCAATTGGTTGTTTTATTTGATCATTTCCTTATTTTATCAGTAACAATTATTTTAGTTTCTAATAATTCTTTTTTTCGGCGATAATAAGACAGAAATGGGGGGAAAAAAGTCAGCATTTTTTGTACATTTTTTGGGGAGGGATTTACCATAAAGTGTTGAAAATTGTCAACAACCCCTAAATCCTTACATCACATAGAGCTAAAACCTAAATATATAATAGCTTTAAGTTTCTGTCGCTGCTGATACTGATAGTGAATGAAAAAGAAAAACACAGAAATGGTGCGTCCTGTATGTAAATTCCCAATTAGATGATTATTGATGGCTTTCTGAAAATGGGTCTGATGCCATGCTTAGAGCAAGGATGGGAAAGCTGAGGGAAACATGCTGCAGGTGAGAAGCTGCTAATAGCAAACTTCCTTGCTGCATCAGAATATTTATTCAGCTCCTGTGCAGCAGGATTTAGCCCCAGGCCACGACGGCTGCTGACTGACATGTGTGACAGGAGTTGGTGTGGTGAAAAGCGGCAGCTGACAGAGATGTGTGTGTGTGTGTGTGTGTGTGTGTGTGTGTGTGTGTGTGTGTGTGTGTGTGTGTGTGTGTGTGTGTGGTTGGGGGGGGGATTCTGCCTCAAGGAGAAAACTCACATCTGCTTTACTGTTTGTTTCAGAGCGACACCAGTAAAGCATATCCTGCTTATCCTGTATATCCGGTACGTCCATTAATTGAAGAGTTTATCCTGATGTGGATTATTTGAGTCCCAAATGATGCCTCCATTTCCAAATGAAATTTCAATTTTATTCACCATTTATATGATTAAAGATGTAAATATAATAATCAGATTAATCTTTATGCTCGTTTCATGATGTCTGTACAAATACCAGCCAATCTTATGAAAATGAGCAGGGGAGACTGAATGACAGGTAAGATGCAGAAGCAGGAGCACACCTCTGCACACCCCCTGCTTCATGCACACCAACCTCCATCCATTAGCCACACATTATTGTTAACAGCATTATCATAATCCGATTCCCCGGCTGTTGATTCGATCATCGTCTTGTTACCAGCATGGTCGTCACGCAAAGACATCCCTCACGCTCATCCGATCAGATGCAAGACTAACAGGGGGGGACCGTGGCATAAATCTTAGCAAAAGTAGGAAATCAGGAAAACCAGTTAAACCAATTCCCCTGGTACACTTGTGACATGCAGCTCAGTCAGGATTCGCTTTGCTGCCGTTTGATTATGAGCAGACTCGTTTTATTACAACCTGCAGTCTCACAAGGATGATGTAAGCTTTGGATGTTTTTTCCTTTCTTTTTTTTAAAGCAGGTATTTTAATTTATTTTAAAAAGTATCCATACAGTACAAAAAATAATAAGTCTGATATATAGCCTATAAATAATATAACTAGTGATCATTTTGATTGGGGGAAGCATGGCTATTGAGATTACTTTTCTCTTTTTTCTGTATATACATTTCAGAGAAAAGCAATATTCTGTAGAAATCCCCTTAATAGGATATGCAGCTGTATGGAGGGTTAAAGGGGTCAAAATAAAACTAAGAAATATAGAATGATGTAAATATATATATATATATATATATATATATATATATACAGATGTAAATATATTATGAAATAACAAAATGTACTATTTAATTATTAAATGTACCATTTAGTTAATTCATACATTAGCATACTTAAATGTACCATTAAAATATTAAATTTAATATTAAATAATTACATTGGTCATCAATAAATTAAATATGACTGTTAAATTTTGAAATTAAATAATTAAATCATTAAATGTCCTTTTTAAAAATAAATTCATTAGCAAACATTTCATTTTTTTACTCTATTTATTTATTCTATGGCGTCTTCTAATTAAATTATTTCAATTGTCTGCTTCCTCTATTAAATTCAGAGGGCGGGACTAGAGAGACTCTGGTGTCTGATTGGATACTTTTCACTAAACAGGACAAGACCAATTCTTCCCTTCCTTTGTTTAACTCTAAATTTAATATCTCTAATATCTCTTAAAGAGTTGGACATAAATAAAAAAAAAACGTGTTGGAATTTATTTTTTGCACATTTGTTGAGAAACTCCAGCCTCTACATGAATAACTTGATCCAAATAATATATAATAAGCTTTTGAGATAGCTTGCTGTTGTCTGGCATAGAGCTGCCACACAATTCAGCAGAATCAACATAAGTCCCACCCACTGAGTGACACCAGCTCACGTTCTCTGTTAACATTTTTTGGGGCCAAACTGGTCATATAGAGGCTGAAGTTGCACAGTAATCAAAGTCATTTAATGAGTTATTTAATGTTATTTATTTATTTCATTGTAAATCTAATTATTTCATAATATGTTTATTTATTTATTTTTGTTATACATTTAAACACAGTTATTTGATGTTATATCTATTTCATTTTAACTCTCTCTAAAGGTGTGTAATGTGATCATGAAATAAGCAGAAAACCAAGATGCTGGTTCCACACATAACAGCTACAGCATCATTTTTTTGGGATGCTTTTTGAAGCAAACCTGGAATAAAAGCTATTAGTGGCTGAGAGATAGATGAGGCTGGGGAGGAAGCTTAGTTTACCCTCCAGCAGAAAACAGAGCTCCAGATGAGATGATAACCCAAAACACTTTGAATGATTGCAACAAAAAAAACGTGACTTAAAGATATTGTGGAGGACGATCTTTTTCCGGGTGGATCATCAAAATAAGTGGTCCTCCTAATTGTCAATCATGCTGGTGATATGTTAACGTAAGGCCGTCCAACGTGCTCGCACCCATTTTCACTTACTGGTGGGGAGTCTGACATAGTGGAATAATTGCAAATCTTCTTTTGGAAAGTAATCTTGTATAAGCGATGCAAACAGCGAGTTTTAAACAGAGCGTGCACGAGGAGAAATAGGCTTGTGCACGCTCTTGCACACTTCTATAAGGTGTTCCCTCTCCAGCGGGTTCAGGGTTGTGCAAAAGCTTTTTTTTTTTTTAAGCAGAGAGGGCGAGTCTTTTCAAAAAATTTGTAAAAATCCTCTATGATACATTTACCGGTAATATAAATTGATATAAAATAAGACATTCAGATTATGTTTATAATTTCCCTTCTTTGACACATTTAAACAATTCTTTCTGTTATCTGTCATATAAAATCCCAAGAAATGATTTACTTGATGTAATGTGACAAAAAAAAACTATTGTTGTTATCATAAGGCACTGTGTTTATACCGCCAATAAATTTACTCCAACATGCAAAAACCTTTTTACTGTTTTTCGATCTGTGATCACCATGAAAAACATTTAAAACACATTAAGCTCATTTAAGCATAAAAACCCTTAAGGTAACGACTTAAGGTAATTTAGCTCTCTGTAATTTGCTTTTGAAATATACGTCCTGCTCCTTTAACAATAGGCAGGGCATTATAATTTGATCATCTACTCATTTACCTCCGATTGGCTATAAACAACAGTAAGAATGATGTGAAAGTGTGTGTCTGTGTGTGGATTTGGCAGACGGCTCCTCCTGTGAGTGTTTCAGTATTGCTTTGGACAGCAGGTTTCTAAAAGGCCTTTCAGGAGGCTCACCAGTAATTGTGCTTGGTCAAGTAAACTGGCCTGGACAGGCAGCTAAGCTAAGCAGAATAGGTGTTTTGTTTTACAAGCCCTTCAATACTTTGTCTTTAGGTAGGGTAAATTGTTACAGATCAGTTTAAAAGGTGACATCCTGAGCTGCCAGTTTAAGACAAGAATAAGATGTGATTCCCTTGCTGGTTAAATTGACTTCAATCTTTTAGTTTTGCTTTAAGGAATTTGATCCAAGGACAAAAAAACACAATGTAGCACTTGAAAAAGACAATGAACATGCTTCAATTCCACAGTGGAGGAAAACCTCTTCCCCCCTCGCTGCAGTCTTACCGCCATTTTGTCCGCCTGTTCTGAAACCAGGTCTTGACTTGTGCATCCGTCATCTTCAGGGCTTTCGCCAGAGTGGCACGCTCAGCCGACGCCAGGTACTTCTGTCGATGGAAGCGTTTCTCCAACTCGCAGATCTGCACCCGGCTGAAAGAGGTGCGGGGCTTTTTTCTCTTGGGCGGCGTCCGGTTCTGGTACGGGTGGCCGATGCGGCGGGTTACAGAGAAAGGTGAGAGGGCGGCTGGAAAATTGGGCGGGAAAAAAAAAAGTTTGACTTTTACAAAATTCAGCTTGATCATTTCATTTGTATCTGAAATTTGATTAGTAGAAAGTCACAGACACAAAATATAAAAAGCTATTTTCTAATGCCTGTTTTGTCTGAATGCTGAAAATGTTCTAATACAAAATGTAGATCAATATTTATGACTGATTCCACAAAATTAGCGAAGGCAATGTAATGCTTTAAAACAGATCAGCTGAAAGAGTGAAACATGGTTATTTAGTGGTTGGGGGTGACTCACCTGGGCAAGCCCCCTTTGGAAAAGGATAGTCTGCCAGAAGACCATTGCTGTCCCTCAGGTGAGCAAGCTCAGGATAATAGCATTTAGCTAATGTCTCCACCGTGCTCCAGACAGGGACCCTCCCGATGTCTCCCTTGGGGAGAGGACAGAGGGACCCGGCAGCCTCCGGCCCCCCTGTGGCCTCCCCAGCTCGGTTCTCCTCTGCCTCCTCCCCTAAAGGAAAGGGAGACACAGTCAGGTCCCACATCTGGAGTACAGCAGCAGCAGCAGCCGGGCTGGCACCGACCCATAGCAGCTAATCATATGAAGGAGGCCTAAATGATGAACAGACTCTACTTTAATGACATTTACTGCTGCTCTCTAAAAGTTGGTCTTTATAACCACAAAATGAGATATGTCTCATTCAGAGAAAAACGAGAGAGGACTTACAGGGTTATAAAGATAAATCAAACACAAACAGGCTGTCCATAAAAAGAACTTTGAATGAGCTTTTAATGTTAGAATGAAAAACTAATGAAATACAGAAGCTAGGAGCAGATTGTCCTTCAACAAAATACATAATAACTGATTAAAAACAAACTCAGTATTTGCACAAACATGAATTACGTCATTAAAGCTCTTAAGTGGTTACATCTTTTCCAAACATGCATATGCTTCAGATTTCCACCGCAGGTCTGATGTGGTGGTTTTTGATATGGGTGATATGGCTAACAACCCAGGGCGCACTTCCTGTAGGGCGTAATGGACAAATATTTATCCATTACGCCAACGAGAACTTTTCAATTGCTGTTTTGCATGTCCGGTAAATGGTGAGATGCTGGTCAGAGTTAATAAATATACGGCTGCAGATTGCAGCTATGCAATGAGGCTTAAAGGAATCTAATTCACAGCTTGGAACATGCCACTGTTTAAAAGGTTTTTTAATATGTTCTATGGTTTTGTAGACTGTTTCAGCTGTAAACTGGAGCTATAAAAATAAAAATCAGTTCTGGTTCAAAAGCGTAAATCCATCTACTGGTCACACATGAACTGGGTTATTTTAAATACACTTCAAGATGCAGACAAGCCTTATTTTGCTTTAAGCCTTTTAATTTCCATTTTAGGGATTAAAGCCTGGCCTAAATTAAGAGAAACACAACTTTCAGTTTCTTTTTCTCCATGTGCATCCCTTTAAAATGATAAAATAAAGATCTTACAGTTGGTGTTTTTCTTTTCTACGTTTTCACATGCTGGTTATTAATGACAACATATCCCCTGCATCATAAAATATCTATGAATCCTGTCTATTTTGTCAGCCCTGGGTAAACAGATGATCGATAAATGTAACGAGATCGTTGGCCAAAGATCCACTCTGCAGCTACAGTCTCCTTCTGAATGGAAAGTCAAAAGTAAATGAAAATTTAAATGCAATTTTTTTTTAAAAGCTGCGGATGTTTGTGTCGTTCTTTCCCGGCAAGCTGTTTGCTATCTTGCTTACAGGGTGTTTATTTGTTTTTGTTTTGTCAGAGAAGCTCACCAGGAGCAGAAATGAATATGAAAACATCTGCATAGGTGTCCCCCCCGGGGCTGCGTGCTGCTACCAGAGTTTCAGCGAGCTAAAAATTCATTTGCCCACAGACACAATGACAATTTGGATGGGAAATGGAACATGAAGCTATTACCCGCTCTGCAGTCATTTCCAAGGAGCTGCCAGAGTCCCCTGGTGGTGCTGAACACGATTGGCAAATTGAGGCACACACCAGCGAATGATTTGTAAAGAAAAGATGAGCAACTAGATTCTGCTCTAACGGTGGGTCACATAAAGTTTACATCAACGTTACGTAAATAAGCAACACACGCTGGGGGTATGACATGGAGAGCTGCACACTTGCAGCCAGCCTAACCCTGACCTCTCTGCTCACTTCTCTTATTGTTATTTTTAATGTTCTATTATATTCTTATTGGATCATAATACAGCTTCACATTACGTCTACATTGATAAGCGGTCAGTAATAATAAAATTGCAATTGCACCCAACTGATGCACCTTTTGGGGCATGCAAAACCCTCTCCTGTATCCAATCAAACCTTTACATAAACAAAACGAAAATAAACACTTTTATTTCTTTAACTTCACTGTAAGTGGTTTGCAACACCTTTACAGTCATAATGACTGACTTTTAGAGAAATTGTTGCCTAAATCAGCTTGATGCCTTGCAGGTCATGGAGGGAGAGCACAGAGGAGGCCTGTTGTTGCTCCCAGCAGCAGGTCTGGCCAAATAATCCTGCATTAGGAGGCTATTTCAGGCCATCTGCGGCCTAACTAATGGGCCAGGCGCATACGAGCACGTTCAGAGGCAACCAAACAAGCTGCAGGCTCTTTTGGGGATGCCAACTGCAGCAAGGCATTACTTTACAGCGTCTGAAACGCAGCTGAACTTGTTTTACATGTGTGCTGTTGTGATCTATGAGCCAGATGTAAAAGGTGGTATAATCTGAAGAATATGAGTGTATTAAAATAAAATGGAAATCTAATATCCAAAACACATTTTTTTTAAATAAATAAGATAATAAGGTCTTTTTTTTTTACCATTTGCCTTTGAGTATTATTCAAAATCACATAAAATGCTATTTTAAAGTAGGTCTCAGTAAAGAACTATGACCACAAACAGTAATGTATAAAATAAATATTATTCTAATAGTAATAAAAGCTTTTAGCTATTTTATCTCATAATTACTTATTTAATAGCGCCGACATAAGATCATCTAATCACTTTAACAGCTCAGTAATGAGTCTATGGAGCCGATGATTAGGAAGGATCACATTAAAACCCTTCAATGTAAAAGCAAATAATAGAAATTCTGCAGATTGATTTCACTTTCACTCTTTTATCAAATTAAAAATCGAAAAATTAAGAAAAAAAAAAAAGAAATGCGTTGGAAAAAAGAAAATCTCCTTCCTCTGTAACACAATTTAGCATACGCATTATCGAAAAAATAAAATGCCACCGTGGAGAATATGTTTCCCATAATAAAACCACTTATACTTAATAACACTTCTCGGTGACAGCGCCTCCCTTCCCCACTGCGGATATTACCTCTGCAGCAATCTAATAAATATATCCGCGAAGGATTCTAAGGGGGGATATTGAAATATAACGTGAACATACATTGCTATTTATTACACAACACGGAACAAAAAGGAGAGGACTCTGTTTTCCGTCACACTGATGGAAAAACAAGCAGCGCAGGGAGGAGTTATGCAGCTCTGAAGCAGAAATTTACTGCAGAGAGAAATGCTGTAATTATGCTTTATTGCTGCTGGGTGAATTATGGAGCTGCTCATCTGGATCCTCACACTGAAATGCGTCAATAATCCACATTATTGATGCATGAAAGTCAAAATCATTATTATTATTATTAGCGGATGTGAAGATTAAAAAATGCTCATTTCCTGGATTATTTAAATTTTGCTTGGAAATATTAAGATTTTTAACCTTTTTTATTGGATATACATTTTTTATTGTATATTAAAATGAAAACATATATATATCATATAACTTTTCCTTTTTTATTGATGTTTAAATTCACGTTTTTAATTTAGCTTAATGAAAAATGTGGACTGACTATTAAAAAAATATTTAGATTTCTCTTGATTTATTTATTTATTTATTCCTGCTTTCTATAATTATTTGGTCCAATTTAATATTAAGCAGGTGCGCATTTTCCAGAATGCGATAATAAGGAAACAATAACTTCAAGATTTAAACTCAATTTTTAAAAAGACACGTTTTATTTCACATTAGGGGATGAATTGATCATATCCATGGAAAATAAACGTAACATAGGACATAAATCAGCTCTGACTGATTGGGTATTAGATTATAACTCTCAGCCCATTTTACAGGCGCATTACTTGGGCTTATAACGTCCTATACATCTTCATTTCTTTTTTTTCTTTTTCTTTTTTTTTTTTTGCGTCTGGCTGACTGCGTTGGCCACCGTAATGAACGGTACTGAATTTCTGTCCCATATAAGATGAAAAACGAGAATCTGCTTCGCAGTTTAGCGGGTTTCGTTTACATCCCTGCAAAAGCAGCTCCAATGAGCGCCAGACTTGCAGCCCAAAAGGCGCAATGATTGAGCCGCGCTGGAGCGCACTTTGTCTCCTCCAGTTTCACCTTGGAGGGGCGATGGTGGAGGAGGGGGGGATGAGCAGAAACAGTAAAACCCACCAAGCAGAGGGATGATTTATAGGGTTTTTAAAACAAACACTGAGATGTTTCTATGTCCTGTTGGAGAGAGGATCACGGGGCGATGGAGCGGATCTTCTGCTGATCAATACAGAGGGAAGGATAGATGCAGGGAAATAATTACACAAAGCCAGGAGAAATTAAACGAGGGGCCCTCTGTGACTATGAGTAAAATTGATAAGTCTATTTACACTGTATCTTTTTGCAGATGACATATCGTCCACCAGTACTGAATAATTAATCAGGTAGAAGGAGGTGAAATATGAATATTTAATGCATGTAGAGTAGGGCGCATTTCCAGGATGTTTCATTCGAAAAATCAAGAGCTTATTAAAAAAAAAAAAAAAAATCGACCTGTGGAATTTTATGATAAACGCTTATCTCATTTGTTTAAATATTTTCCTACAAGTTTCAGATCTGATAGCGCTTTGTTTGTATTTATAGTTAGAGAGTAAAATTTATATATATATGAATGAAACATTCTTTGGATGTTTTACTCAGACTTTAGTTTTATTTGTAAAAGAAAGCGCTCTGTGTCACATAGAAATAAATTAAATCATAACGTTAGACATAAAAATGTAGAAAATGACTTTCATTTGGAAAATTATATTACACTGAAAAATAATCTGCAACCGTTTTTAGACTTTAGACTTTAGACAGATTTTGTTTTTCATTTTGTTTACAAAAGTGTAAAACAAAAAGAAATTTCGTTTGGAAACAGCTCACTGGACAATTTCTTTTTTTTTTAAAGTGCAGCCTTGAAAAATAGTAAAACTGACTGTAAATGTACAGTTCTAACCATTTTTTTTTTTTTTTTTTTTTTTTTTTTTTTTTTGGCATTTACTCAATCATATTTTATGTCCTACTCTGGTAACATGAACAATTCTGTTAAAGTAACTGATTAAGTAAATGAAAAAAAAAGGTTAAATTTTGTCAGTGTATTTTTTTGTTCAAAAAAAAATATATAGAAAATAAGAAATACATTAAAGTTTTATAATTTTGCAAAATTAGAAATATTATTTTTTTTAAATATAATTTATTTAGTCTACAATTAGAAGCAAGTGAAAATACATAAATAGTTGTATTTAAAATGTGTCGTCACACAGAAAAAAATGCCGTAAAATATTGAATCCGTTTATATGTAAAATATTATGAATGAAATAACAGTTTTAATCACAGATTATTATTTCTACGACTCATGCTTCTGCCTTCTCTAATTTATTTAGAGGAAGAAAAAAAATCATCCTCATAAAAGAAAAAAACGGAGGAGCGCCGCTATCAGTCATCCGCAGTAAATGGAGAGTGATTGTCCAATACTGATTCATCAGCACGTCTGTGTCAATTTCTGCTCTCGTTCATCAGGCTGTCCTTCCAGTATAATAAAAGTGATTCTCTGAGCGTCTGTATGATTCCATATAGATTAAAACCTAAAGATTAAAACACCAGCTACGCTTTAGTGAGATCCTCTCCAAGCCTGCGCTACTGATCTCTCATTTGATATTTATTATAGTCAGTGCGTAAAACTGAATTTTACAGGAATGAAAAATATATACATATAGCAAAATCATCTTAAATCTTTTTTTTTTCTTTTTTTTTACCTGTTAGTCTGTCCTTGGCAAACCTCCTACTGCTCTCCATCCACGGAAAGGTGAAGTTGGCCGGATTCCCCATCCCCATCCCGGCCACCGCGGGGATTCCGGGGGGCGGATGAGGCGCGGCGGCCGCTGACGGTGGAGGCGGAGGCGGCATGGGTCTGTGCGCCGGCACACGGATCACCCCGCCCGAGTTCCCGGAGTTCACATTCACGTTCATGTTCATGCTGACGTTCATGTTCATGTTGACGTTGTAGGAGCAGGCCGGGTTGTAGACGCTGTTGTAGCCGTTGCTGTAGACGTTGGGGGCCAGCGCGTAATCCGGGTCTCCAGTCCGGTTGGGCAGCATGCAGCCGCTGGACTGGTCCGAGCTGTTGAGGATTTGGTCAATTCCGAAGCTGATGGGCTCATGCTGCTGCTGGTGCGTCTGGTTCACCTCCTCGATCCCAGTGTGCTCCATACCTTTATTTCAACGATGACCTCGCTAGAAGTAGTAGTTTTTTATGAGTCTTGGGAAATAAAACAGGCGCTCTTACAGGATTGTTCTGTTTAATTAAACTCCAAGGAAACCAACAACGCGTCCAATGCTGTCCGAAATCATGCCATTATTTCTGTCCATCAGTTGGATCGGGTGTTTCCTAAATTAAATGCCAATCCGTCTGGCTGAGAAAAAGCTGAGCCTATCCATCTTTAACAGCGCTCTCTATCCAAGTGAATTACAAAGCAGGGAAGCGAGGAAAACCCGTCGTCGATGGGTGACGAATATCCAGAGAAGTTTACTCACTGACCAAAATCCGCGATTCTGAGAGGAAGCAGCTCTCTGGAGAGACTTGATGCGCTTTGTTCGCCTACTCTGGCAGAGGCAATCCATACGCAGGAGACATGGCAAAATAATCGAGTTCCTCAAAAACAGAAACAACTGGCTGACACCAGAAGGAAGGGAAGAACAGATGAAAAAAACAACAACAATAATAATAAAGCGCTGACCTCGCAGGCTTGGGTATTAATTGGAAGTGAGCGCTGAAAGAGGGCTCTGTGGTGCTGAATGGCGAAGTGCGCTCGCAAGCGTTTCAGCAGGTGAGACTGCCCTCTGCGTAACAGCGTAAAAGGCAGCCATTCGGTCCTCCAAGCAGCCCTCCCTCCATCTCCTCCTCCTCTTCCTCCTCCTTCCTCCACTAGCAGGATAGTTGTTTTGCTAGGATGTCTTAAAGAGGCCGCAGCATGTATTTGTGCAGCATTTCGGGTGTTTAATGATTTGCGCATTATAATTCAACATTATTGCGCGTTCAAATTGAAACTGAGACGCAATCTGCAGATCAGTATTTCGGTAGATCAAAATTGGATTTCTGTCTTTATGGTTAAATGGGTCAACCCCTAAAAATAGTAGGATTGTCTACCTCTACATGCATCACAAAATGCGTGCGCTTACGTTATTGTTGGATAATGTTGTTGCACAGCATAAATGAGGATAAATATGTTACCCCTTCATTTTTAGCTTGATTTAAACTTACTGCATGTATGAAATAACCTGAAACACCTTTTTCTTCTAAAATGTTTTATAGTGCTTAGAATGATAAAAAGATTAAGTCAAAAGTGAATTGATTTTGGCTAAAAATAACATTGACCATGAAAAGCCTGCCTAGTGCATCACTGAATTGAAATACTCCATTTTAATAAAAGAAAAAAAAATGAAATCAAATTTTTTATGTGTACGTTCAATAATTTAAAGGTTTCCTGAATAAATAAGTTACTGTAAGTTAGACATTTCATACCAAAATGAACAAAGAAATAAACACTCATTTGAATGCATTCAGAATATATATAAAAAAAAAATTAAATGAATTCTCACTCTAAAATTAATAATGAAGCCATTTATTAAAATTTGAACTAACTGACGGAAAATTTGAGATATTTTTTTTAATTTTGTTTTTAAATAACAACAACAGCGTAATTCTGTTTGGTTAATTTGCAAAAGCAGTTCACTTCCCACCTTTGATCTTCTCTAGAGCATCTTCAATCCCTCATATGCCCAACTAAGCAGATGCAAGATATGTTTAAGTATTATCTCAAAATTGATTTTAAAATTATTATTATTATTATTATTATAGAAACATTTCAGCTATCATTTAATATGAACATTATAGATACTGTGACACTTTTGGAGCTCCATAGAACTTTTGCAGTAAATAAATATATTAAAACAAACAAACCCTTTTTCTTCTCCTTTTTTCATCAGTATCAACATTATATAAATTCATTTCAGGAACACTGATCTGTGTGGTTCAGTAACTGGGTCACCAGACTGAAGGGAGCAAGGGTCACTGAAGTATTTGGATATCTGAAGGCATAAGCCGCTGCATTTGTTTTTGGAAACTTAAGGGTAGATACTTTTTTAAAGATCATGACCCACTTTGCATGTTCTCCATTCAAAATCGAGATAATGATAATCCAGCATAAATTATAATATAGTATAAAGAAAGCTGCACAAAAAAAGGAAAACCAGCACATACAAAGTCCAACGAGGCCAACAGGGCATTTTATCATGACCAGACCCAGATTGTTTGGAGCCCTGCACGTTTGCACCAATGCATTTAGCGCGGTGCTTGCGCTACAACGCAGTGGGCAGATTTATGCGAGTTAGGCGGGTTGAAGCAATAATTTGTTGCACTTTGAGGGAGAATGAAGCCATAAATTAGCTGGCATTGTCGGGAAGTGTGCAGCACATATAGGTCTGCTTAAAAGGCACTGATGGGCTCATTTCACTACATGATAGATAGATAGATAGATAGATAGATAGATAGATAGATAGATAGATAGATAGATAGATAGATAGATAGATAGATAGATAGATAGATA
>NW_015150695.1:942403-949895 GCF_000732505.1 Cyprinodon variegatus
GATAGATAGATAGATAGATAGATAGATAGATAGATAGATAGATAGATAGATAGATAGATAGATAGATAGATAGATAGATGTTAAACATATGCAAGCCGCTGTGAAAAGTGGTCCATCTGATTTGCACAGATTATTTAACCTTTCTCCGCCTGAAGCGACGACGTTGATCGCCGGGGTCTCAATTCAATAAAGATGAAAAATGGCTCATAATAAAAGCGCGACACGGGGAAAAACGAATTTAATATATCACCGTTTTATTACGCACTTATTTCACTTTCCGTGCGAATAAAGATATCTCTCAACTGCACAAGGTGGCTAGAGGGAAGCATAAAAATCAATTGTGTGGATGCTGAGGCCATATCAATAACGGGGTGCGCGCACGATGAACGGCTGCGGAGGAAAACACCGCCGCTGCTCGGCCTGTTTATGTTTGCGCGTCACAGGGAAATGAATTGAACAGGGAGGAGAGGATTCACGGAGCATCAGATCAGCTTACCGGGGAGGTAATTGGCCGTTTATGCAAAAACAGGAAGATCTATGGGCAGGAGGAGGGAAAACAGTGTTTGATAGTCTACTGGTCCGTAAACTATCCCTCTTTCGGCTGATGCAGCTGCAGATAGTGACGTCTGCCATTGCAAACCCACGCATGAAGGAAGGAGCAGGGTTTCCCTTTCACACCTGGAAGAAGTAAGCAACAGTCAAAAAAATGGGAGAAAATCTGTATTTAGTCTAAACTGATTTGTAAGCCTATATTACAATAAATTGGTCCACAATTAATAAATATGCATTTAATGAGGTGCACCTTTGTCTGCGGATTAATCCAGGTTTTTTTTTTAATTATTATTATTATTATTATTACAAATAGCCTATACCCGACCCAAGGCAAAAGCAATTTAATTATACCTTTGTCAGTACATGCTTTAAATACTTATTTTAATCCGTTTTATTTCTTTAGTTCCAAACAGTTTATAAGAACATTTGTGTTTCTTTTTTCTATAACACATAAAAGTTTTAGTTCATGTATACCTCACACTTCATGTAATTAATCAAAGTCACTTTGGTTTTCTAGGCAAATAAAGCAATAGCAGTGCATTTTAGACCTATTGTTAATGACCAGTCAAATACAATCTGATATAATTATTATATTATTCATAAATACACTTTTTATCTTTACTCATTGTTTAATTTTGCAGATGTGGGACCAAGTCCTGAGACTTGTGATACACCACAAGTAACCCTTAGCAAATCAAAGTGAACATTCTCTATTTGAACTTGCTGTTTTTTTATAAAGGTGACACTTTATCCAAGGACGTTTGCCTCCTCTAATATTGAAAGCTTTCTCATCTGCAGTTTATAATCATTGGTTAAAAAAAAATCCATTAATAAATTTCCAATTATTCAAATTATTTTGCTGCATTTTTGCCATTAAAGTCGCCATGTAAGCATTAAATCTACACTGGTAAATAACCAATAATCTTTTAAGATTGGAAAACTAAAATCCCAAAATACATTTTTTTCCTTAAAAACAAGCTTTCTTAACATATTCAAAGATTTTAAGATGACTGTGACATTAAAATAATGTTATTATGTCACTTTATTGGGTCAGATCATATACATTATTTTACCACAAATAATGAATAAACTCCAGCTTAGTATTTTAACTAAGATAAATAATGTTATTTATAAGATTTTCTAACAGCTGTCATGTTGGTAGACATGAACAGGTGTTATTGGTTTACTAAGATGGGAGTAAATGCTACGCCTGTTGGCTTCAATATCAGTATCATGCATATTTTGTTTTATACATGAAGGAAGAATCAAGAATTAAGCTTTGATTAGTTGGATTTTAATTTTTCAGTAATTTAGATGGATCTTTCTTATGTAGTTTACAGAAAACAATAACTTGCAGATTAAAACATCTAATTTAGGATTAAAAAAATAAACTTCTAACACAGCAACTCAAGTAAATAGATAAAACCCTTGAAAGTATTAATGATTTGCAATCGATGTGCCAGAAGCAACTATTATGATGAATTTAACAGCAGTTTGGGCCTCTAATTAATTTCTGCTTAATGCCCCATCAAACCTTGAACAGGCTCTTGCTAAGCATACTTTTATGTTAAATTATTTTGTTTGAAAAACTGAAATTCTAACAAAATCCATTTTATGAGTCAGCTCTGCAGCCGGATGTTTGTCTATTTGCACGTTGAGCGCAGCTGTTAAACCTGTAACCAACAGGAGCAATATCACAGATCTCTTTATTGAGGTTGACAAGCCGATCCGTCCTCATCAGGACACCAAGTGTCTCTTTTCATTATTCTCACCAGTTCAGGCTGTTGGCCGTGATTAGCTCCCGCGTCTGCTGTTGGAGGGAAGTATCAGGGGGATGACAGAGATTTGTTTTAAAGTTATCTCATTTCTAATGTGCAGTCTGGGACTCTTTCTGGATGAGTGTGAATGTGTTTGTATTGATTTGGGTATTTTGGGATTGTGATGAGAGGATTTTATTCAATCATTTTAAAAGCACCACAACATGTGCAATTTTAAGGACATGTCTTAGAAAATAATTCATATTTAGAGCAGTTCCCAGACAGACAAGTCCAGAGCCAGTCTTGTGAAGTTTGTTGTGCAACTTTGTCCTCTCTGCTGGCTTTGAATTCATAAAGGACATTGTCTCAATGACATACATGGAAACATTAATATGATAAAGAGTAATAATAGAATAGAGTAGATTAGAAATCCCTTTATTGTACCACAATGGGGAAATTCTGGTCTTTACTGCAGCAAAAGGTTATAGAAAAAATGGTCACATGAATGTGAACATAAGAAAAAATTTACAAGAATAACATAATAGTGAAAAGTTTAAAGATAAACAATAAAATACTGTATGGTAAAGTATTTTAACAATATAAAACTGTGAACATGGCAAATAAATAACCAATATACAGCTATGGACATTTTTTAAGTAATGAATGTTCGAAAATAGGAGCAACATTAGGGATTTGCAAAATGATCCAGCATGTTATTTAACTGACTAAGGTAGAAACTGTGCAAAAAGCAGAATGTAACAACATATTGAGGTTGTTGGGAACAGTGGTGGTTGTAAGTCTTCCAGCTGCTGGGAGGAAGGATCTGTGATAACGCTCCCTGGTGCATTTAGGGTGCAGCAGGTGCAATAAGGTAAAGCTAATTTGATCATTTAAGCCGCTTGTGTCGGAGCAGATCGGTGAGTTACAGGCTTTTTTTGTGAATTTCACAGTCAGTTTTTCTCTTAGTCCCAGAAAATATCGGCTCTTTTTTAACTATAGGTGGGTCCTTTTCCTAGGTTAGTCATCCAAGCGAGGGTCCAAGCGAAACTTTCTAATAACAGCTTTTGTCTGCAGCTTGAATTATATTTATTTAAATTATTGTATCATTGTCTTTAAAATATAAACTTTAGGTCTGGTTTTATTGCATCATTCTAGATATCACATGTTATGAAGAATTACTCAGTACTTAAGCAAGCTTTTTACCAAATAATTTTTTACTCTTGATTAAATCCTTTGATGGATACTTTTTAATCTTTCTTGAGCAAAAAAATTATAAGGTAACACTACTCTTACTTAAATGCAATATCTGGATACTCTACCAATCTCTATTTGTTAACATATCATATCAAATCCAATATATATATATATATTTATACATATATATAATTTGTTGTAAAATAAGCCTCAGATTCTGAAAATAGTTTACTTATAAAATATCCATATTTTTCTTTAACATTAAAGCCAGATACACTAAAAAAAAAGTGTCTTTTTGGTGCAGTAAACTCTATTAAAGTATTAGTCATAATTTCTACTCTATTTTTAAGCTTCAGTCAAAACTAGAGTTTTTGAAGTAAAATTAAACCTTTTTATGTAATAAAAAATTTTTAGGGAAAGACTAAGTTTTACTTAGATTTCCTTATACTATTTAAATGTTTAATAGCAGTATGTAAATAAAGCTAAAAATAGTACATAGACTTTACATGTAGCGTTTTGAAACACAAGCACTGTAGCTCACGGCAGGACTGATTCTGCTCCAGACGTCCAGACGTTAGAGGATCACGCACAAAGCAAAAGGTAGTCCCGACTACAGTGATTTTGGCAGGGTGCAACAGTACTGCAAAAGCCTGCTCGCTGCTCATGGGACTGATATAAGCCCTGAAGTTGGCATACCCTCCCATTTTGCGCTACACTTTTGAAGTCTCCCAAAAACTTTTCCTGGGGTTGGATGGATTTAAACTGTCCCCAAAAGTAAAAACCTTGAAGTTGAAGTTGCTTTCCTAAATGCATTCATGACTGTCATCTTAGGGGAGGAAAATGTGGCATCAAATGCCAAGAATTAGCAATGGGTTCCAGTTAATCTTAGGGGAAGTCACCTATCAATAATGTTCTTTATTTTTGACAAATAAGCTATCTGTTATTTCGCAAAAAATAACAGATACCTTTATTTAAATATCAAGTATAGATTTTATTCTTCATTGAGAATGGTTAGACAGTTTAATTTCTACTTGTGTTGATTTTGTTTCATTAATATTGTAATTGCATTCTTAGAAGTCCACTAGTCTGGATGACTGGTTTAAATGTTGAAATTGCACTGTTTCAGTGTGTAGGTTTGTAAAAAATTTGTATCGCATATTTGAGTAGTGACTATATTACCAGATCTGTGTTGGGTGTGGTGTATATGAAATGCTGTGTATTTGTTGTTTACAAGTCATAGCAACCTTTTCTTTTTTTTCTCGGTACAAATTGATGCAGTACAACATAATGAACTTTTACTATTAATGCTATATTTATACATGTTTTTTTCATTTAAACAGAGGCATACATAATCTTTACACCGGTGATTTAAGTTTACGTGACAGTTTCTGTACTGACCCTCACCCAGAAGTTGTTTTGAGCATATTTATGTAAGTTAAATATTCTTGATCTTACATATGAGTATATTTCTGTAATGAAAGTTGAACTCTCAGTTTCTATTGCATATTTGAAAAGTATGATTCCTGCTAGAGGGCTGCTCAGTGGAGCAATGGGTAGAAGGTTTTGGGTTTGATTCCCAGCTCTGGGTCTTTTGCATGCTTGGGTTCTCTCTGGGTACTCCAGCTTCCTCCCACAGTCCAAAAACATGACTGTTAGGTTAATTGGCTTCTCTAAATTATCCTAAGGGTTGAGTGTGCTCATGAATGGTTGTTTGTCTCTGTGTTGCCTTAGATTTTTGAGTAAAACGCTATTTGTGCGTATGAAAAACAATACTTTTCTTAATTAGTTTAAATAAATCTAAATTACAAATTGGAAGTAATTAAATTTTACTTCCAATTTATCTTCACAACTGTTATGTCTTATGGAAAATAAAACTCACCTGATGCTGGCATGTGAGTGTTAATTGATATTGCAGCATTACATTTTACTTAAATCATTTGTGTGCAAATACTTACGATATATTTTTTTACTTAATCTTATGAGCTGTTTTTTTTTCCAGTGTAAGACTAAATATGTTTTCAAATCCAAAAATTAAAATGACAAAAAATATTGCATCCATTTTCTTTTCTGAGCTCAGGAAGGCTTTAAAGAACCACACTGGACATTTAAATGTTAAAGTTAAAATGTCTACAGCTAGCCTTTGTCTTATTAGTGATAGATGTGTCAGTGAACACATGCTGACATATCCAGTCAAATTCATCCATAAAGTACTAGTTATCATTAGGTCAGATCAATACCAAATTGGTATCAGTATCAGATCGATCCTATTCTGGTGAGATTGATTGATGCTTTAGTTTCAAATTCACTCTTTCATGCACTGATGCTGTATTGTCAAAAAATGCAACAGCCAGGTTTGCACCCTTTCCCAGCGTGAAGGTGTCACCTGTGACATTTGTCCAAATACTGAACAAAGGTAAAACCACAAACCATTTAAACATCAGAATATGGATGATATATCAAATTCAAATGAAAAATTATTGGTATCAAAATCAGTGATGCTTCTCTGTAATTATTTAGTAAGGAATCAATACCATAATAAGCAATATCCCACACCTCTAATCATAACAGCTTCAAGCTGAGTTGCGTATAATGCAAAATATAATAATGCTTACCAATACTATCAATATAAACGGTAGGGTTATGGTGATGTGGTGACAAATGCTCAACTCGGGCTCCCAAATGGGGAAGCTTTGTTTTAAATCTGGTCATCTTTGACAGGTGACCAGAATCGCAATAGCTAAGAAACTATAAAATAAATCACACCGATTTGTCTGATTATTGAAAACTCTAAATAGAGGGTGTTTGGCAATCACCCTTAGCTCCCATCTTGTTGCTTAATGTGACCCACATTCCCCACACCATGGCTAGCAATATTCCACTACAGAACCTGTAAGCATGATAAGGCTTTCCATCATTCCAGCTTCTTGATCTCCCTGAGGTTGGAAAAGCAAAGGTGATGCAGTGAAGGACTGCTGCTGCATTTTTACTAATGCAATAAAAACGAGTAGCCAATTAAGATACAGCCCCCCCACCCCCAAACTCTACACGTGCACTCACACAGCGGCGCGTGCACACTCCCCCCTCTGTTTTCAAATGAAAGCCCCTTGCTGACTTTGCCCAAAGGCGTTGTCTATGGTTGCCGGCTGTGCGTGATGAATCGTTATCTCCAGGCGATGCTACTCGCCTGGGTAATAAAGTACCAGCAAAGCGGAGACAAAAGGAATTTGTCACAGCTACACCCCCCCACCAAACCCCTCTCCTCCACCACCCGGTATATTAGTGACCTACCGGCTGATTTAGCTTTGGTTTATTTTGGAGGGCTGGAGAGAGGGGAGGGTTTGTGCGCACCAAATTAAAATGAACGAAGCAGAAGAACAAAGTTATGCCGAGGGTAAGGCTTTGGGAAGAGGTTCATTTATTTTTATTTTAAATAAACGCTGCCTCCTGGGCCTAAACAGATACATTCCTCTCACACTAACCACATTATTCATTTCCAGGTGACCTTTCACTGCGGCATATTTCTGCAGGACGCGCAATTGGAACTTAGCAGTCCAACTGCTACAGTCAGTAGGAATCAGTCAGCTAAAATGTGTTATTTACATTAAAGATGGACAGCACACACTGATAAAATAACAATAATAATAAAAAAGAGTTTGGATTTAGCAGAAACGCATTCGTCGAGCTAAGCAGACTAATAAATGATTATAGACCTCATAAAGTATTTGGTATTTATTTAGATGTTTGATCAGGGAAATCTAAAAGAATCTGAATGTGGATTCAATAAAACATATTAAAATAAAAATACATTTAAAAAAAGATTTATGGTGATAGAATTTATTAGCAGCAGACCAATTAAAGAGCTTCTGGTTTTAACAAGAAGTCATTGCACCATTTTGGTTAGGTTTTTTTTCTCCCTAATACAGTATATGCATCTTTTTGTTATTATTATTATTATTATTATTATTATTATTATTATTATTATTATTATT
>NW_015150695.1:949905-978018 GCF_000732505.1 Cyprinodon variegatus
ATTATTATTATTATTATTATTATTATTATTATTATTATTATTATTATTATTATCATTATTATTGTTGTTGTTGTTGTTGTTGTTGTATTGTTATTATTATTTTCCCTGTTTTTTTTATGTTTGTCTTATGAGGGCCCCCCTATCAGACAGGAAAACTTGATGTAAAAAATGTGCCAATACTGCACAGATGCGACCTTTTATACAGTTTAATCACCCGAAAATAAATATAGCAGACCTATAGACAATCATCTGCAAATTTAAGAAGACAAAGATCTAAAGAAAACCTGGGAAAAGCTACACCAGACAGTAGGGACGTCCTGATAATGGATGTCCACTTGCTAAGTTGTCTGATAACACACTCATTTAAATTGACAGCTAAAATGATCCCAGTACTGAAGGGGATGGGGGAGGGGGGGATCAGGATGTCAGATTTTACTGTGATGGAGGCTGACATCTTCTCCTCTCCCAGGTCCTGTTGGAATCTGCTTTAAACTTCAGAGCAGAAATAAAATAAAAGAGTCTTATACGTCCAATAATGACTTTGGTTTTATCATTTATTTCATTTATTGAAAAGTTATTCATAATTTAGGATAGGAATCTAGTAATGATCACCCCATGAAAGGCAAAAACAGCTCAAATGTTAACATCACACAAGTATCTAAGTAGAAACAAAGTCGTTTCCAGACAAAATAATTTGTGCTTTATTATCTAAGCTCTTCTAAGTTTTTTTATTGAAAAAATTAATTGAATTGCCCATTAGGCCAAGATGCTCCATACGCAAAAGTTGTTTTTTGTTTGTTTGTTTCGATCCAAAAACAGAATAAAATAGATTATTTAAATTCTTATGATTTAAACTTCAAAAGGGTTTGTGAATAAAATCTGAGTAAATAATAACAATCTAATGTTAATGGTTATTCCACCACACTCCAACCATTTTAAATAGAAGAAAAAATGCACTAGTTCTACCAGAGGTGCGTTTAACAAAACTGGGATTTGTCCGTTTGTTTGTTGTCAAAGAAATATAGGCCTACTTCAAATTTAACGTTTAATATATAAATAAAATATACAGTTTATCTGTAATTCACAAGAAGGAGCAGAAAAACAAAAAGGCAGGTGTTTGTGCCATAAAATCAAAACTAAACACTTGTAAGTCAAACTGTGACCCAATTGTTCGTGTTTGCTGCATGAGAGGCTCTAAACATGCAGAGCATTCAGGAAGAAGCACCAATTTGCTGCATGGAGAGCCGCTGCTGTCCTGCAACAAATTATGGAGCCCATCAAGCCGCGCCGCGCGCCGCGGAACCCTTTTTATTGAGAGGGTAGAATTACATTATTCTGCTTTCGGAGGGTTCAGTCCTTGACTCTTCGCCTCCCTCAGGGGAAAACCTGGCGCCTCCTGCCCGCATCAGACAACTCGAAACGGGAGAGAAGAGAGGAGGAGGAGGAGAAGGAGGAGGAGGGGGAGGAAAACTGGAAAAAAAAGAGCAGAGCGCGATGAAATGCAGCCTTGGAACTGGAGGGATGGACAGAAGATTTTATTAACGACAAAGAAAGGTCATTATTATTATTCTAATTTTAATTATTACTATTTTTTATTATTTCTAATATTGTTATTATTATGATTTTTATGACCTGTTGTCAGATTTCTGGACTTTTCCTTGTTTTCTTTCAATGCAAACCGTTTCATTTCGCTCTTCTCGCCTGTTTGCCTCGGATAAACCTATCGATTAGACATCAGTTAGATTCTAAGCCTGCGCTTTATTGAGTAAGTTGGTGAGCCTTAAAGTGAATTACAGGAACTGCTCTGCCCCTCCGGTGAACTATTTAGGTGAATCTAATTTACTTTGATAAAGACCATCTATTTTATTTACTCTGATAGCCATTTTCATCGCAGGTTTGTTCTTATTGGGAGACATGGCAATTATTTTTGTCTTGTTCAAGTTCATTATTATCACTGTTATCATTATTATTATAGTAGTAGTATGAAAATAATCTCATATTTTTTTCTTTTCTTTTTTTGCAGGATTTGGAAATCTCCAGTTCCTCTTCTTCAGCATCTCCAGCAGCAAACAGCAGCATAAAGGATTGATTTTACACCTAGCAAATTCCTGCTTTGCACGTTGAGAAGGAGAAAAACCCTGTTTTAATTTCTAATAAGCCAACGAAAAATGAATAAGCATGTTTTTATATATCTGTTGTATAGCACTAAAAATACAAGCTAAAAAATGCATGTGTTTATTTGCAAATTATTATTATTTCATTGCATTTTTGTATTATTTTGATATGGATATAAGGAGATTTTTCTATTGTTTCTTATTTAAGTTGTTTTTTAAATGCACATTTTCTTCATTACACTGCAAAAACGATCTAAAAATGAGCAAAAATGTCTCAAATAAAGTGTATTTACTTTTAATTTGAGTAGGTTAATTAGATGATTTGCCAATGGAATGAGCATTTTAACTCTTAAAATAAGATCATTAGATAATATGCACTTGAAATATGACAGTGCAACTGTTTTTAATTATTTTAAATGTGAATTATCTTGTTCCATTGGCAAAGTGTCTCACTTACCTCCCCAATTCAAGAAAAAATGCACTTATCGTAGGAAAAAATGACTTATTTAAATTTCAATGTTTTGCTGTGTATTGTCAGCATTAGACAAAAAAAAAAAAAAAATGTGACAAATTTTCCTCCCAGGTTTAGTTCATCAACTCCAGCATCCCTTAACGCTTCGGACTGAAGCCCCTCCATGTACACATGTGCTGTATTTAAGTGTAATTGGCCGTATCATTGGCTTTTGTGTTGTTTACAAAGCGGACAACAGGAGCTGTAATTTAATTTCCTCCACCGCATTGAAGCGCCACCAGCCGCCTGTCAGGCCGAGCACAGCCTCTCTTTCCCCGAGCAGAGGGCAGGAGAGGCCCCGGGGCCATTCTGCAGAGGGAGGAGGACAGGGTAGAAGGGTGGAGTGTGACATCTGCCTCCAAATAAAAGTCAATATGAATGATATGCTCTGAAAGAATAGAATACAGCTTCAGAGAAATGGGCTGTTGATGATGTAGGGAAAATTGGTAACTTCAAATAGTTTGATAGGCTTTTGAATGATGTTAATTCTCTCTGGTATTTCCATCAGCAAGAAAATCTGAATGCAAATTGTTAAGATAACATACTTTCATATAGCATATTACCGGTATACCAATTATGTTTTATTAGCTTTCAAACAAATAATCCTGTTTTATGGTATCATCAGATTTTCACTCTGGAGAAGAAAACATTTTATAAAAAGGTGGAATTATGAATAGCCTAATTGGTTTTTAATCTATTGTGCTTAACAGTCGGAGTTTGAAAGTTCAGTAATTTACAACAAGAGCATAATTTCTGGAAAAATAAAGGCAGCAGAAATTTTAATGTTTAAGGAAAAATAGTTTTCAACAATCTCTTCCACTCCTAATCCACATTAAACCCATATATGTTATTAGGTACAAAAACAAAACTGATCTAAAGAAGGAAGGGAGCAAATTAGTGTGATGATGTTATATTATATACAAATTACCTGGAAATAAAACAAAACAAGCAAATACAGTTAAAACTTAAAGCTTAGTTTTTTTTGAAACAGCAAAGAAGAAGAAGAATTCTCACCAAAAACCCAAACATTCAAAGCTTAAAAATCTTAGAAGATTAATGGTTGATATAAAAAAAAAATCTGACTGTATCTGATCAGCTCTTGTTTTTGTTTAAAAGATTAAAATAATGAGTTTTAAAAATATACATCAAAACATGTTTCGATGCATATTTTTAAAACTCATTATTTATATATACAACATATTTATATATTTGTATATATATTTAATAAATAGATTAAGACTTTACTAGAATCAAACCACTCTGAGGAGGAGGCAGAGATGTACACCGCTGCTGTGTGAGTTTGTTTTCTACACCAGCACAGAGGGAAAGATGGCACATTAGGCCTGAGGGTACATCATTATTAGAGAGCCCGTCTCCCCTCCCTTTCTTTCCATTTCTACCTTCCCATGCCCACCCCCACCCCACCAGACGCTCTTCATCCAGCTCACAGAGGCGGTCAAAGGCCAGAGTCTGCCACCTCGCCGAGGCCTTGCTTCAGTGTAGTGCTCCTCTTGCTCCCTAATTACGGTGTGATACAGTGCAATATTCCTCTGCAACGATTCCCACATAAATTCATTCCAGCAGCCCATTATAATACAGCGGGTGAGATCATTTACATCACAGCGCCCCTGCACAATACAGCATGATGCTGGCTTTTACATCGCCGCCAAGTGTGCCAAGTCCCCCCGGTTGAACAGCAACCTGGTAGGCATTAACTCAACATAATGTCTCACAAATTAAAGTATTGCTGGGGCTACCACCGCGGCGTCAAATAAATGTGCTCTATTAGGAGGCCTCAAGCTGTGAGCAAAACAATTGATTGCTTGTTTGTGTTTTCATATGGCAATTGTGCGCATGCAGAGTGATGGATGAGATCCTGCCATCTCAGGTTGCTGTTAGTCGATTGCTGCTTGTGTTTTTCTTCTTTTCTTCTCTTCCTCTAATTAGAGTGTTGGCCGGTCCTCTCACATGCACGTTTTCTTTATTGAGGCTATAGGAGGGTGGTGAATGCAACAGGGAGGGCAGGAGAGGAACTGAACCTTAGCCAATGATGAGGGAAGAGCGTTCCCTGGACTAAATGCACCACTTTTCACACCAAAGAAATCCACTTTATTGTTTGTTGATGCTTCTCATGTATTTGGGATATCACTCATTTGACAGCAAGTAAAAAAATCAGCATGTCATATTTATTTTGGACTCAAAATCATATTTATTTGAACTTAAGGGTATGTCTGATATGAAAAGTGGGGTGTTTAACAAAAGATGGCAAACAACTTTATTATTGAGCATGTTAACACTCAAACACCACAACCTCTGAATACCAAGATGATGAGAAATGAAAATGATAGAAAATTAAGAGCAGTCAGAGGAATCAGGCTATGCTCGCACTGTAGGCAACATCTGCCTAAAGGGGGATTTTATTTATTTGTTATTTTTGCTTTTTTGTGACCCAGATCAGATTTTATGACACTAGGAGAAGAAAAAAATGGCATCAAATCAAATCCCACCCAGTTTGCTTTCATATGTGGTCCTAAAATAGAGAGTGAACAGCCTGAGCCAGAATGGTCATGTTGCATTTGATTCAACTTTGAGACCGACTGTGACAAACTCACTGGACAGTACCTGCCCTAAAGGAGGCAGTAAGCAGGGAGATTGGATAAAAATAATAATCTATCAATAAGAGCACATTCATACAGATGTTTGAAGTTTCTAACCCTGCTGCATGTCTTTTTCCACAGTTAGACTGAAGCCACTCTTGTTACTAAAGTTGGCCTCCTACAAAATAAAAGTATTGCCAAAACAATATTTAAAAGCATAAAGACAGACACGGCTGATGGAGCATCAGAATAACTATATGTAGCATCTATGTTTTAATTAATACAGCATCTGAGAATGTGGGTCACATTAAGGGTCAAAAACAGGCTTTACAGTATCATAACATCCACACAGAAAAATTGGATCCCAGCAAAAAACCTGGGAATTAAAGTCACAGTGTGCAAGTTTGGATCCAGAGATGAGCTCCATATAAGATAAATCAAACTAATTTTCAGCCCAAAAGCATTTGTTGTGTAATGCTGCTCTGTGTGGACTGCTCTTCTCAAAAACTCACCTTGCTGCGCTTTAAAAAAACCCCAGCAACAATGGTTTATATTTTTAAACCGAAGTCTGGCAGGCACTGTAGAGGTGAAAAATGCAAATCTCTCAATTAACTGGTCTGTCTACTCCCCTAAAAAGCAGCAGAGATCTAGAGCTCAGGTGGAAAATATCATCTGAAACAGCTAACAATTTTGCATCTGTGTTACGTCGAGTTTTATTTTGAAGTGTTTTAAAACGTTATGTCTTTTTCTTTCCTCCCTGTAATCATGAACCTTTTTTTTGCTCATTGCTTTAAAGTTTATAATTGTTATGTGAGAAAATTTGAAATTGTCCAATGACGTATGAAGACACTTGAGTGGTCACAGACATCTCTGAAAGTCATCTTTGATGGATTATGCATGTTTCACCCCATGCACAAACTATGCAAGACAAATCTCCTGTCGCCTTTGGAAAAAAGCTTGTAAAAATATTACAAACTTTCAATCACCCTCTGTTGTAGGTCAATTAATTAGTTCAGCTGATAAAAATCTAATTTGCAGCTCAGTATGTCAATGACTTGAGCATTTCCGGAACGTTCAATGAGGATAAGTCATGTGGAGGCCGACAGATGCAAACTCGTACTAAAAGACAAATGGCAAAATTAGCATTTTACATTTGTTTTATGACTCAAACGCCATAAAACAAATGTAAGAGGAAAAACTCTGCAAACAAAAAATGTGGCAATAACTAAATATAGAAACAAAAGTCTACAGCCAACAAAATAAATGCAGACAGAAAATGCTGCAACCACAAACCACATGCTGCAAGCAAAAACAAAATGCTGCTATCACAGAAAGAAAATTATACAAATAGAGAAAACAGCAGTAAACTCGTTCTAAAAAAAAAAAAAGGAAAGCGCTCCAGACCACTAGATGGAGTTGAACAAAAAAAAAACAATGTTGGGCCAAACTCTAAGTACAAACAGGAAGTTAAGCTTTAAAAGGATCTTTCAGTGTTTTTCTGTTGCTTAGGGTTTGTTTTTTGTGTTTGCATGTTTGGGAGTTTGCATCATACATGTATTTTGAGAATATTTTGCCGTTAGCTGCATGTTTTTACCTGATTAAAACTCGTGTCTCTTTTGTTTGCAGCATTTGTCTTTTGCATTTGCTTTTTTGTACGTGCATGTTTTGAAGTTTGTTGCAGCCCACTTTTAGGGTTTACTACACGTTTGCACCTGTCTGCCACCGTAAAATCCGCATCTAGAGGAACTTCAGAAGAGCAAAACACTGACCGGGCCTCTTATGCATAATAAAGAGATGGACGTTACAGTTTTGGTATGAGAACCTACAACCTTTTCTAAATCAAAATTTGACACGTTTTAAAAGAATACTCTGCAAGATCATTAATATGTTTATGTAGGTCTGGCATTACATGTTTTGAAAACGATTATAAGAAGTCTCACATTGTTTTGTTTTTACTTTTATTTCAAAGACTACATTTTTGAGTAATACTGTCAAGTCAATTTCAGACAGATTTGGTTTGGAAAAGAATTATTCTTATATAGGCCTATACTTGCAAGACAAAGATAAGAAAAACTGGTCATTCAAGAGTAAAAGCATTACAATATAATTTTTTCACTATACAAAAAAGGCTATTGAAAATGGTCTTGAAAATAAACCACCATATTAAAGCTTACTTTACTTTGTATATCAAACAAAAATGGTAGAAAGAGTCAATTCGATTCAATTCAGTTTAGTTATATAGCGCCATTTCACAACACATCTAAGGTTTTCTATCTAAAAACCAGTATATTGCATCAATCCATTGACAAGAAAGCAATCCCTCACACCAAGCATGCTTGTAGCGACAGTGGAGTGGAAAAAATCCCTTTTAACAGAAAGAAACCTCCAGCAGTACCAGGCTCAGTCACATTCCCGAATATCAGAGGAGAGTTGGTTGGAAATATGAAAGACAGAAGCTTCTACAGAAAACTCAAGATCACTGCGGGAGTTGGGCTGGAAGAGAGTGATGCAATTTATCTTTAACCTCTCCTAAAATTACAGCTTACAGCAGTATTCGGAGTCATGGCTTCTGCTGGAGACAGAGTGGAACATGTACGGCTAACCATCGCCATATCTTTTGGGCTTGTCTAAAACTCAAATCCTGCTGAAGGATAGTCATCTCCAAGGTTAACAAAATGTTTGTATTGGGACTTGATATTTCCTTTAAATTACTAAAGTAAATCACCTGAAACAGTCCTCTGCAAAGATAAGTACATCCTGTAGATTGTAGTAATTGTAGATACTGTAAACTAAGGCTAAAGGTTCTGCGTGTATTTCCTAGTTGTGTTCGTCCTGCTTCTGTGAGTCCAGGAAATGCTCTTGGTCTCCAGGAGAGCGTTGCTGCATTAATTGATGTTTAGTAAAATCAGTCTCACTGGGGATAACAACGGGTTCAGCAAAGGAAATAATGAGCCGGCACCATCTTCGGTCTGCTGTCTGACTCTGCACTTCACATTACACTTTTTGTTCTTTAAAAGTTGGAAGCGACTTACAACCATATTGTATGTGAACTTGCCTAAAACAAACAAACAAAAAATTATTATGTTGTTTTGATCAAATGTATTGAAGCTAAACATTTATATGAAATATTAACAGAAAAAGATCCAGGATGTATCCTGGTTGCAGTTTTTCTGCAGTATACGGTGAATCTCTTGATGTTAACGCGTTTTGTTTTTTTTTTATCTTGGGGAAGCAAGCAGCCTACAGCAGCAGCCAAGGCAGCTAATTGCATTTTCCATCTTGACAAGAATGGAAGATACCTTTCTATGTTATTAATCATAATGAGTGGGATATAATAAGCTACCATACATCATGTCGTTGACAGTCATAGTTTCCCGTTTGCAAGGCCGAGTACTGTTTTTTTTTTTCTCCCCCTTTTTTAATGGCTAAAAACTGAATTAAAGTATGCAGGAACTGAAGCCTGCAATCAGGTACAGATGAGATATAAAGCCCCTTGGTTCAGCCTCTCAGATTATGGGTGAATTCATGATTTGGGTAGAATGCAGTGTTATTCCTGAACTGATGTCAGTAGGTACAATGAAACATCCATTTATTTCTGTACCATTTTACTACTGTAGGATTTTCACACAATGGGCTTTTAATGGCGGCTATTACAGAAGACAAAAAGCAAGACAGGTCCACGGTAATCCATCAGAAGATGAGGTGAGGAAGCAATTATGCCCTGTAAACTCAGAACATGTAAACTTTCACAGAGAAGTCAAATCTGACATCTGATTCTGTGACCTTCTATATTTAAGGCATCTGTTTTAATCCCGGGATCCAGCTTCACAGGGAGACTATTGTTTTGGACCAATGGATGGGCTTTATCCAGAGAGTCATGTCATGATGTACAGCAGGACCCAAGTGCAGGAAAGAAAGCAGGAGAATTTACGTAAAGAGAGAAATTCAACAATTCAGAAGGAAACACAAGGAAGAAGGCTGCTGGGAATAACAGGATGAGCTGATTACTAAACAAGGAGCAGGTGGTTGATTAGAAACTGGGTGCAGCTGTGAGAGAAGGAGGATAAGTGAGGTAGAACTGGCGAAGAGACCAGGGATCCAAATGTGAGCATAAATGATATACAGAAAGAAAAGCTGAACTCAAAGTCTTTAGAATAAATACATGTAACCGAAAGATTTCATTTATGCCTGAGAAGAAAAAAACTGGAGTTCTGAATCTGGTTTTCTAAGTTATCCATACGACATAAATTCAAACACAAAAAAGGAGGACAGTGTTTTCAAAATTTATTCATTTGTTACATCACATCCAATAATTTTAAAGTATTTAGATTGATTTCATTTTTTTAGAATATTCAACATAATATTTAACTGCTGCTTTAGAACATTTTTTGTGATATAAAAAATAGCAAAACTCTTGCATCAAGTTATTTTCAGCTGTCTTGACTGAAGGCCTGTTGCAACACTTTGTAGATCTAAGTTTCTACCAGCTTTGCTCATTTTTCTTTGTCAAATAGCTCATGGTCGGTCATGTTGTAAGGATGTTTGTGAACTACTGATCCTGAATTGGATTTTGGTCTTTGATCAAAAGCCATTTGATTGCTGCTAGCGATGTCCTGATACAACTTTTTAATCTCCGTTACAAAAGTGATATTGCAGCTTTGCATATAGAATATGAGCACAAATCATGCTTAATTTTATTACTCTTTGAAATGTTAGAAAATGCTTGATTAAGTGGTATTACTCAGAGAATAATAGTCAACAACAGTTGGTATGAAAATAAGCAAAGCATTTATCATTAACTAATGTGTTACAGTACATGAACTTTAAAAAGAAGCAGATTCTTGCTCTCAGCTTGACACACGTAGATTTTAGATGCAGGCCAATATGATCCAATATTCTTTTTTCAGCTGATATCGCGATTTCTGATATTTCGGAATATTATGTAATCTCCATCTTTCTTTCGAGGCCTTCCTGTTCTCATAAACTTGCAAAAAATGTTTGCTTCTTGTGACCCATTTTTTGACTTAATTTTTGGTTTTTAAACATACCAGACTTCTTAAGCCTTTTCTATTAACAATCAAGAGTCTTTATTGTTATTATGGGCCCATAATGACATTTTTTTTGGTACATTAGGCCAGGAGTGTAAATAGAATACAGAAACTTTTTAAAAAGTAAGAGATTGAAAAACATAAAAAATGATGAGGAGGAAAAAGAATCACATAGAGAAAGATGAAGCTATTTTAATGGTAGGATAACCAGATGTCTCGATTTACGCAGGGCAGTCCTGTATTTTTCCCTTCTGTTTCATTATTTCACAAACTGACCAAATGTTTTGCTTTTGGCTCACTGTAAAAAAAAAAAAAAAAAAAAAAAAAAGGAAGAATCGCAGGAGTTTTCCCTGAATGCAAAATAAGCAGAGCTGTAGTCATTGTTCCAGAGCTGTGCCAGCGCCCCACATCATGACCAAGCTGCACATCATGCTATTGACACAGAACAGGTAAATGATACTGATACAAAATATCATGGAAACAATGTTTAAATAAAGAAAACACAACAATAACTAAGGCAAAACTGGTTTAGGCAGTGAAAGGGGATTCTCTATTTGGAACGAGGGGAGCCCGGTGCAAAAGCCACACTGTGAAACTAAGTCACTAAATAAACACAGCTCTTATTTACAAGTTCAACATGCTTTCTATTATTTCTTCTGTGTTTGTTTCCTCCACTTTCTCTTGCATCTCTGCTATCCCTCTCCTGACAACATATGACATGAACAACTGTACAATTTGGGGTGCAACAAACAGATTTTAAAAGGTTATTGAGAGCTTTATAATACGTTGGAGGATCTTAAAGTGGATATGCTGCTTTATGGAGCCAGTGAAGGTGTTTTAGGAGGAGTGTTACACAGTTCATTAAATTTTATTTACTCTTTGACTTTTAAAGAAGTCTCTGGGTGCAAGTCAAATAACCACACAAACAAACACACAAAAACACATGACACCAATTAAAAGATTAATGTAAGTTAATACATCAGATATTACAACCATTCTAGATTACATGACTCAATGAGAAGAACACCATCTGTCATCTTCTGCAGACCCATGTTGTTCTACAAGACCTTAATTTCTGGACCGTTTAAGATATCTCAAAAATTCAAAACATACCAGAAAGCAGAGAAAAAGACTTGCGACCCTACAGTTCTAATTATGGTAGCGCTTAGGAGTTTAGCAGCACTGTGACCATCCTAACACAGACCTGATTCAGTGGTGCATCAATGTTTGTAAAGTGAAAGCAGCTACAGCCAATCACAGAAGAAAGAAGTAGGGCCAATCAGGAGCTTGTGGGCGGTCTAAAGGGAAGGGGGCTTCAGCTATGGCTGCAATTTTCCGCTTGGTCCTTGTCATCCTCACCAGGTGTTGGTGTGCTGCAAAATAGGATTGCTTTTGGACTGTAAAAAAGGCCAGGGGACCAAAACAGACTTTAAAAAGGTGACAGGGACACGGTAGTCTGTGTTTTAGTCACTTTTGGTCACTCGTGATAGAATGAGAGGGAATCTACCCTCACACATGTGACTCAGGTAGTGCAATTCATCCAGGATGGCACATCAACGTGAACTGTGGCAAGAAGATTTGCTGTGTCTGTCAGTGTATTGTCCAGAGACTGGAGATGCCACCAGAAGACAGGCCAGTACATCAGGAGACGTGGAGGAGGCCATCGGAGGGCAACAACCCAGCAGAAGGAACACTATCTCTGCCTTTGTGCAAGGAGGAAAAAGAGGAGCACTACCAGAGCCCGGTGTCCACAAATGGAGTTGTGCACTGTCCAACACTGTACACCATGCTTGGCATTTGCCAGAGAACACCATGATTGAACAATTTGCCACTGGCACCTTTTGCTCCTCGCAGATTAAAGCAGTTTCACACTGAGCACATGTGACAGATGTGATAGACTCTGGAGATACCATGGAGAGCAATCTGTTCCTCAGACCCCTTTTGAGCCCATATGCTCGTGCTGTTTTCACTGGGTTCCTGCTAATGCGGCTGGGTGTGTTCTTGCAAGATTAAGGCATTGAAAGTGTGGACTGGCCTGTCCGTTCTCCAGACCTGAATCCAACCGACCACATCTGGACATCATGTCACAATCCATCCCCCAGCGTAATCACAGACTCTCCAGTTGGTGGAAGCTTTAGTCCAGGTCTGGGAGGAGATTCCTCAGGAGACCTTCTGCCACCTCATCAGGAGCATATCAAGGCATTGTAGGGAGAAGATGAAGGCACATGGAGACCACACACAATACTAAGCCTCATTTTTACTTGTTTGGAGGACATTACATCAAATTTGGATGAGACTGTAGTTTCTTTTTCCACTAATTTTGTGTCTAACTCCAAGTCCAGGCTTCCATTGAAGAATTTGTGTAATTTGCATTAGTGATTTTTTAGTGATTTTGTTTTCAGCTATGAAACATTGTACTGAACACCAGAGATGGCAAAAGTACTCACTTTCCGTACTTGAGTAAAAGTACAAATACTTGTGTTAAAAAATACTCTGGTAAAAGTGGAAGTACTGATTAAACTTCTTTACTCAAGTAAAAGTAACAAAGTACAGGCTTGTAAATTTACTTAAAGTATAAAAGTAAAAGTAGAAACCACTTTTTTCATGCCGTTGACTACATTTTAAATGGATGTCTGCCAATAGGACTAGATCTCCGTTGTGTTCATTTTCAATCATCTCGTCGTCCATGCTACTATGCTAACGCCACCGCCACCAAGCTGCAATGATTTGCCGCAAATGAATACCGCCGAATCTGTCGATTCATCTTGTAGTGGTGCGTCAAATGCAATGTAGATTCCCATCCAATTAGACTGAATTTGGTATTGATGACGTGAAAAATAATAACGGTAACTCCATTGAAATGATTCAAAACTAAAGTAACGAGCCAAGTTTTCAAAATGTAAGGAGTAGAAAGTACAGATATTTGTGTAAAAATGTAAGGAGTAGAAGTAAAAAGTCGCCATAAAAATAAGTAGCAAAGTAAAGTAAAGTAAAGTAAAAATATCAGAAAAATCTACTTGAGTACAGTAACAAAGTATTTGTACTTCGTTACTTCCCATCTCTGCTGAACACAATATCCAATGAGAATATTTCATTTATTCAGATCTAGGATGTGTTCCTTGAGTCTTCCCTCTCTTTTTTTGAGCAGTTTAGATCACCAAGTGTCTACAGGGGGGTGATTGCTTTCACAGCAATGGGAAAGGTTTTATGGGAAAGGTTTTTTTTTCTATTTGTTTAGAATGCAATGTTCCTGAATACTTTTCCTGAGGGAAATGGGACACTCATCTACTTTTCCGGCAGGTGGGATCTGTGGCAATGTGTCTGCCCCTTTAATGGACTTGATTAATTAAAAAAAACCATCAAATTGTAACTCCTAGCCCTTGTTCTTAGGTCCTATCCTTTGATGTTTCGTGGGGTCAACAGTAAGAACACTAGTTAAAACAGGAAAAGAACTCCAGACTGCTGTGCTAAATCCCGAAAGCCTTTAGTGTATACAGACATCATTATATGATGAACAAACACATGAATTATGATGGTCACATTGGTACTGCAGCCTTCTGAAAAATAAATAAAAGTTATACCATTTTAATGAACGGCTGAAGCCCTCCACTACAAAACCTGAAACATATGAAGGTGTGTACATTACCATGTGTCACACAGAATAAACCTTAAGAAATTGTATTTTGGTAAACCCCATGAAGTGGGCTGTGCCTCTATATCCTGTCATATAGGCAACCTTCTAGGTCCTAACAGCAGCTAGGAACATCAGAAGGTCCCTATGTTAACTGAACTGGCATTAGGAAGAATCCTGCTTCCTCATCCTTGCTCCCTCTTTACTGCCAGCACTGTTCAGATAGCATTCATTATGGTGACAGCTGATGCACTTCAGCCATGGCTTAAATGTCCTTACCGATTTGAGATATTCAAATCAAGCTCAAGTCTTCCATTAAATCCCAATTGTCACTTGTCAATTGTTAAAAGGCCAGATGTGTACATGACTGAAATCATTATTTCAACATCCTACTGTAATGTACTCAGGACTTTGGAACCAATATTCAAGGCGAGACAGACAGTGGGAAAGATCAAAGCGTTTATTAAATTAACGCTGTGCAGCTGATTGTCAGCTGCAGCGGGCTCACTGGATTCTCTGCAGGAATAGAGGCTCAGGTCAGTGACTTCAAAACTCAAACGAGGAACAACAATGAGCATGATTGCCACCAACCTGTCAAAGTTCAGTCCTAGCCCCGAAGTATGAGTGATGTCCAGAGGAGCGGAACTCTGTTGCTTGTTACCAACCTGGAACCAGAGATGGAGAAGAAAAGAGGACAGTGTCTTGCAGCAGCTAGAGCCCACAGATGAACCAAAGGATCCAGGAGGGCAAATCCAAGCTGTGGTCAGAAGACCGGTCCAAGATCGACAACCAGGTAACAGCCTGGAAACACAGGACAGGCAAACAGAGCAGAACAGGGGTGGCCAAAATTCAGAAGTCTTTGGAAAGATACAGGTCAGGAACAGACAGAACTAAATACAGGAAACGCTAGAGTTTGTCTTGCTAGAAGCTAGAATAATCTGGCACCAGACGCTGGGATAGAAAGGCATAAATAGCACCAGGAACAGGTGGACCTGATGAGAAATATTGAGCAAAGCAGATGAGAGCAACAAGGAGGAAAACCCAGCCTGAAGGTGCCAAGATCATGACACCTACCTGGTTTTTGTATTAAACGGACTAATACACATCCAGCATAGAATAGGATCATTAAAAAGCCTTTTTCCTTTAAGTGTACGTGAAGGAGCTAATTTTTACCTCTATAACTACATCAAACATTAAAAAATACATTAAAGTTTATGGCAATGAAAAAAGGAAACGTTCAGAAAGTGGAAAAAGGTTAAGATAGTACCTCTTTCACTGTACATTTACACTACAATATAAAGATAAACACAGCAACATTAGTGAATTCAATCCATTACTTTTGTTTTTAACCCTTGGAGATGCAAACAATGCTCCTCTGGAGATTTTCTCCAAATTCAAATTAAATAAATGACTGACACTAAAGAAAATTTTATCATTGGTAAATGTTGTCTGTTACTGCCATTATTTTACTGGTTGGTTGGTAGCTTATTGTTATCATTTCTTCATTTTGCCTGCATATGGTAGCATTGAGCATATCCGCCTCGACTTCCAGCTTCTTTTCTGCTGTCGTCAACTTGGATTTCTGAACCAACTTGTGGAAGCCAAGCTTTTCACTATGTTTAATAACAGGAAAAATGAAAAGCTCCTGAAGGTAGCTATACCTCCTGAATGGCTATCTGGAGAGAGAAACAGCGCTGCAATGCAATTTATTGTGAGTGAGTTCACAGCCCTCAGGCTTCTTCTTTGAAAGAAAAAACAACAACTAACAAATAGGAAATAAAAGCATCTCTCCTCTTAATCCTCCACACCTGAAATGTGACAGACACAGGTCAAAGACTTCTTACCTCAATTCAAGCAAGATAAGGTCCGGGTCGGCCTGGTCAGCGCTTCAAAACCGTAATCAATCCTGGAAAATGTAATCAGATACAGTCCAACTCTAAGCCACGCTGCCCTTTGGGAGGCAGAGAGACACATTCATTTTAGTGAAGAGGGCACACAATCTCCCTTTTGTAATTAAGAGTACCCAAATAAACTGTGTGTTACCCCTGAAGTGGAACGGTTAGAAACAAATAAAAGGCTAATGAAGAAATGATTGCAGTTTTACGGCAACAAGAAGGAGAAGGACTCGTTCAGCAGCTCAGTGAGTGTTTGCTGCAGTCCAAATTGGCATCATACACTGCAGAAATCAGTTTGAACAAATGACATAGGTTTTATCCCATACGGTAGATTGGACTTACTTACTATCTAATATATGTCCGCATGAGACAGTTAAGACTATTTTAATAGGACCCTGCAAGGTAAGTGACCAGCTTTAAGGGCTATCCAGAGAAAGGGATACAAAATACAGACATGAATGCTTAATCCTCTCCTTGGTTTCTGTCTGCTTGGCAAAAGAGTCAACATCCGTAAATGCAAAAGGAGGGATGTTAAAGGTATAAATGAACTTTTATTTCTAGGTGGATAATCTAAATAAGTGGACCTCTTAATTGCCATTATCCTGGTGATATGTTTAGGCAAGGCCGTTCTACTTGCTTGCCCTGTTAGCTATCTTTCTCTAGCTATATTTGACTAATAACAAAGATGGCAAAGCCACCGCGTGGTGGAGGAGGAGTAACGTGACCAACGGGGAGCCAAAAGCAGCGATCATCTGTCCGAACGGAAAGTTAACTGTGTTTGCTATAAAGTCCACTATATAGTCGCTGCTGTATGTGAACACAGTGAGCTTGTATGAGCTATGAGAACAGCACATTTTAAACAGGGCTTGCACAAGGGGACTTGGGCTCGTGCATGCTCTTGCATGCGCATTTTTTTGTGGAGAGGGCAGGTCTTTTAGAAAATCCTCCACAATATCTTTAATGGTACGTTTTCAAATAAATAAACTGTTTAGTCCAGATCCAACAGTGAGTTACCAAACTGTAGAGGGTGGGAGGTATGTACTGTAAATCTAACAAAGAATCTACTTTAGACATATATTTTTGTTAGGTTACTTTATTAATATTCTTTAATTGTGAGTAATTCCTACAGTCTGTTTGTGCTTCTCTTTATGTAACATGCTTAGGTTTGCTTCAAAGACCAACAGAGCTGTGTGAACAGGAACTATGAGCTCCAGCCTCCTCATGTAGTGTCAGTGTGTACAACCATCCAAACTTGGTGCCAATTGCTTTGGAGATTGAACTCCCAAATGTGTTAATATATAGGGGTTTACTTTGATGTAACTTCACCCAAATTTAGATTTGCAGATATGTCCTTATACAACAAAGGATACATAGAATAACTGCTCTTTTTTTGTGTTTGTGTGTGCCTCAACATGGGAAAATCATAATGTATGTCATCTATTGACCTAAGTGTGGATAGGAAGCTCTGTCTGTGACAGATCTTGTCATCATGACAACAGTCAATTATTCAGGATTTATTATCTAGACAACAATTTGAGATTAGATCCAGTTTAAAGAAAGGCATGTGTCCTCACTGCAGAGGTTTGTAGCAACGATCAGCTTTCAGAAGCAGTTAGTGTTTTTGAGGTCTGTACCTCTACATGTGGGATTTTACGGGATTGAGTAATACAAAGTGGACCATAATTGTGAAATAAATGTAAAATAAAAAAAAAACAAAGAAAAAATGTGACATGCGTTTTCCTCCATACATCTTTTCTTATGGGCTTGGCTACATTGGCTGACAGGTGCAAACAGAAAGCAAACAGCTGAATGTGCCACAAACTGTCAAACATTCTGCAAACACATGAATGAGGCAAACTCCAAAACGCTAACAAAAAAAAATTATGCAAATGATAAAATGCTGCAAAAGTAAAATGCTGCAATCACAGAAAACAGACAGCTCTGGAAAATGGTAACTGCTGCAGGTACTAAAAAACTTTTAGAGGAAACAGGAAGAAGTCAAGCACCGGGTACCATCATGGGAGAAGAATGAGTACTTACACTCCTCAATGACCAATTTAAACGCCCACTACCGCCTTAGGAGTAATGGATCGCTTCACATTTCTGTGTCATTGCAGATAACAGTAAAAATGTGTCGTTCAAAACCAAAACATAATTTTTTTAGCTCCTGCCAGATGAGAACTAAAAACACCAGGTGTGATGTCACTGGTTACGTGGATGCAGACAAAGCATTTGGTTGCTAAGGAGGTTTCTATGGTGCATTTTCAGATTTGATCTGGTAAAACTTTTTTAGTTGTTCCGTAATAATTACTGTCCACTCATTGCCGTGAAAATATGCAACCTCAATTCCTCTTATTAACCAGCTTTACATTCCATCTTTAAGAGCATCAGTAATATAGATGCAGGATGGTTATGAAAAAACTGTATAAACAAACATTTTAAGTTTAAAAACAGTAGTAGCTCCTATAGTTCCAGTCGATACATTTATTTTTATTGTTGTTTGTTTTTCTACATGGAATGAAAAGTTAATGTCATAGTTGGCTTAGTTTAGACTTTAATGACTTTGTTCACATTCCCACAAGCTGTGAAACACTAAACATGTTGAACAGACACCAGCTTCTCATAATTAAAATGTCTTTGTTGCTCTATAGTTCTTAAAGCGCGGGCCTTTTTTGTTTCGTATTTACTTTCCAGGGCAGATAACTGACAGCAGATCAAGACACCAAGCCATTTGCGATGAAAGGTTTTGACTGCACAGATGAAAGTTTGTGAATTCCAAAGTACAACTACATATCTGGTTACAAAGCAAGGTCAATCCACTTGTGGTGACTAGATTTTAGTGCTTGGCGCGCCGTGTAGGTGGAGAAAAACACACAGCCGGAGCAGACGTGTTGGGTATTTTTAACATTTCAGCTGTCCGCCTCTTTCGTGTGAGGATCCTGCTCCAAAGAGGAGCTGAAAAGATTTGATGAAATCTCCTCATGTGTCATCAAAAAGTTGATCACCCGTAGAAAGTGTAGGGCATACCTGCTGTTGCAGAGGCTTGTTGGAGTCACTGGAGTATCAGCAGTCATCTGAAATCTGATCTTCCACATCTGTGTGTTTCCGCCGCTGCCAGATTCTCAGCTACTGTAACTAAGGGGATTGTTGTGGTTCACAGCAGTGCGACTTCTCCTCTCCGCTGACTGTCCACCCGTAAAAGTGTCAAGACTGAAGCGTGTGGATTAAGAAGGAGTGAAGCAGCGGCCAGTTTCTGCAGTTTGTGTGAAACGTCTCTTTCGTCAACATCACGGCCTGCTAGCAGGAGGAAAACGCATTAGTACCAGTGAAAGGCCGTCCCATAGAAACCAGATAGGCTTCCCCCTATTCAAAAGGACGCAAGTTAATTTATGTTGGACCTTAAAATGAGCCTGTTGTTGCTTCATATGGTAATAAGGAAGCAGGTGCGTGGGGTTTAACCTCAGAGCAAATGGCCCTGTCTCAAAACTGTGTCTGGATTTAAAGGTTTGCTCTCCAAACACTATAAGCAATTTGTAATGACAATATTAATCAGAGTAATGATGTTTTATTGGAGCAAATTCTGGGGATCTTTGGGAAGGCAAACAGAGAAGCATGCTGCTACAAGTTTTTACAGCATACAAGTTACCTAAGAGGCTCAGTGAGAAAACACATTCACAAGTGATACATGGCAGCAGTCAGAGACGGAGCGTGACACTGTTGAACTTTGTATGGCATGTCCAAGCACGTAGAAGGCCTCCACTAATATCCAAGCATTCCCATCTGCCATTGTCTGGCAAAAAAAAAAAAAAAATGGCAGCAGCCCCGGGAGCAGAGCTCTGAGAAAAACAGCCGCCTCTCTCTCCAGCTCCCAGCCAGGGATCGACACGCTGACTCATGGAATGAGCACTTCAGTTGAGGTGGAGGAGAGGCATCTGGACAGCATCTCGTGCCTGGGCCCTCTGAACCATCCTGCCTCTTGAAACGTTTTGTCGCCATGCTGTCCAGGCTGAACCATTTTCATTCCAGCGCAGACGTTCTGCTCTTCCACCTGTCATCTGCCCTCTGAGCTTCCTGCTGCCGACGTGCTGACAGCCTCTGAACGTGAGGGGAGTCACAACACCAGCAGCTCGGAGATAAGTGTATAAACAGACCCAAGATAACGTGTTTACCTGCCGATGTGCTCCACACTATGCATTATAACCAGCGATAATAATGCGACATTAAAACATTAATGCAAGCTCATAATAAGTATATAACCAGCCACATATTTCTGTATGCATAACAATTAAACAGAACGTTGGACATTTGAATAATATATATGCTTTAAATTTTGGTCATGTCCAAACATTTACATTTTAAAAAGCTCCTTTTGCACCTGTCTCATATAAAATAGGTTTGAAAAAGGAAATAATTAGTTTAAAAACCGCCATTGAGACTGTATTTTTGAGAACTTTGTTCCTTATGGCAGGTTTTTAAAAACAAAACATCAAAAGGGGCTTTCAAATGTTTTCATATTTTTTTTAATTCAAGTCGCTACCTTTGCCCAGGATCCATACAGTTGAGTGTTTGGCAGCAGTACCCTTGTATACAAAAAAGAAACAAACAACAAATATGAAAGTGTACTTTATGTTAAAGTTACTTTAATAATTTCGATTTGGAATTGTTACATACTGTTAACATGTAAAAGAAGTTGCAATTCAGGAAATATTTTGCAACTGTAGTGGAGGGCTTAGCATTGCTGGAATCCTCCTGATTGCCAAAATCGGTTTACAGTATTTCATACATTTTAAGATTGAAGATAAAGGTAAAGCAGAAGTAAGTCTTTCTTATAAAACCTCAAATTTAGTTGAATAAGCAGCTGGATCTTAGTAACCTCTATTTGTTTTCCTGTGAGCCTTTTTATTTCCAGCATCAGCCTAAATTAAACTGATCTATATGAGGAGTTTGTTGGAAACTAACGTGTCAGTTTTCTTATTAAATTCAAATCAATTATGTTTTATCACTCCCTGAAGGGAAATTCTTATGTCCCCTTGACCTTTCTAAAGCCGCAAAATGATTTGTAGATGATAATTATTTTTCTTTAGCAGATATCAGTTTTTTTGTTGTTGGTTTTTTTTTGAGTGTACTGATAAAAATCCATTCTTGTCAAGCAGTGTGACATTTGTTAAATTCATTGCTTATATAGAATATATACATATATAAATATACCTCTTATTTTTGACTTAATTAATAATTATCTGGCGAACTTGGTTAAAGTTCAATGTTATTTCAATAGTCTCTATAACCTTCCTCCTCATGCTTTCAGATAATTATTTTTTTCAAAGATAGCCCCTTATTACATGCTTTTCACAGAATATCAATAACAATACTACAAACCATAGTTATAGGTTTAAGACATTTTTAAAAAAATGAAACAGACTTGCTCATACATACTTTCACAGCCTCACTTCAATGCTACTATATGAGGGATACATGTCTATATCTATTTCAACTTTATAGCCAACACCTCAATACAAACTAAAACCCAGTGAATTTATGTAAATGCACCAACGCAATAAGCTTGTCCACATGGGAAGTAAGTCCAGAGTAAATTAATTTAATAGAGAAGAGAGAAAACAAATAGATTAATTAAAAGCAGGGGCAAATGCTTGATTAAAAAGGAATAATTTACAGGTTTGGAAAAAAGGTAAAATATCTAACTGAAGGAGGTAGGTTATTTAACTCTAATGCAGCTTTAAACTGAAATCCACAATCACAAATAAATTCTATAATTTTGACAGAAGAAAAATTGACAATTGTATAACTCAGGTTCAACAGAGAGCTGACAGGGATTAAAAATTTTAGATACAAAGAATAACAAAATACATTTTCGGTTCACCTAGAATACCAGACAATTTAAGGAGTCCCTCTTGAAGATCTACGTTTATTTAAGGTAAATGTTAAACTTTGACTTCAATTGTAGTCCAGGGATAAAGTTTATTAATTATTTCACCATTTCTTGATGAAGCTAATTCCTGGCATCAGCAAAAAATTATATTAGTCGAAATGATTTCCATCTGATGTTTAATAAATCATGAGTACAAAGTTCTAAATTAATAATATTAGTTTTTCTTACTTTAAAATGTTTAGGTGGAAGAAGAGGCGTTCTAATGTCCCAGACAGAAAAAACAATGATAGAATAGCCACAGCAGGACATTATGTCATTAGAGAAACTTTACCAGGTTCATGTATAACTGGTAGGAAAATTTACGCTGTTAGAGATCGAGGTTATTATGATATGTGTTATTCTTCCATTGAAAGCCAAGTCCTCTAATATGATTTTTTCCTCCTTATTGCAGTACAGTGAATAAATAGTGGGGAGGAAATCTGCAATTATTTAATTTATATCCATCCATTTTCTCCCGCCCTTTTGAAGTGTATGGGTGAGAGTCAGGGTACACCCTGGACAGGTCGCCAGTCTGTCGCAGGGTAATGCAGAGACTCGTGAAGAAATACTACCATGCAAACACACACAAACACACACACATAATGACAATTTAAAGATGCCAATTCATCTAACAGTCATGTTTTTAAAATGTGGGAGGAAGCTGGGGTACCCGGAGAGAACCCACGCATGCACAGGGAGAACATGCTAACTACATACAGAAAGACCCCGGCCCGGGAATCATTACAGCGCAAAAGTGCTACAGATTGCACCACTGTGCAACATGGATGTGGTTAGTATTATAGCTGTAGCCCAAATTTATAACTGAAAAAAAAACAGACAATGGGTGCAAATCATCCACTTGAAGCACCCTTTTTAGACAGTCTTCATTAGTACAGACCGAGAGTATGCATATCATAGCATGGCATTATTTAGCTTTTTAATATGGTCATTGCTATGATATATTGCATGTGTAGCATGTAGCCATTTCATGCCACAGTGGCACAGCTGTATCTTTATTTTCCACTGAAAAGTTTCACATCTTTATGGAATCTAGAAGATCGCAGTGGGAGGGGGCTGTTCCAGATGCCAAAAAGGACATGTTGTTTTATTTTTCATTTTTATATGACTACAAATAAATAATTTTTTTTAAATACACACACACACACACGCACACACAAAATAGTGTTATGAAGCATATAAAGAATTATGTTTTTAAACTGACAAATAACACTATTTTGTCCTTGTGCCAAAGGATGTGTGCCAAATGTGTTAATTATGGTCTCTACTTATTTTAAAACATTTTTCTTAATAGGAGGAATGTTTTATCTTTTGTTGTTTTGTTTTTGTAGCTCTCTCCCTAAATTATTTTAATATATGATTTTTAAATTTAGCTAAAAGAACCTTATTGTTTATGTTTATTGGAAACATCACAAACATCTGCTGTATATTTATTTTTGTCACGTTGGTTTGCATCTTTTTATTTTATGTCAATTCGAGTATCCTAAAATTACCCTTTTCTTCTAATTTAATTTAGTTTGGGTGTAAAACTTGTTCAAAATTGTCCATCATCAGTTATTTCCTCCTCATCTTCTTCTTGTTTCATATTTACCAGCCCTTCAAGGTCTTCTGGGTATCGTGAGCACTTACTCACTGCTGGAGACAGTTTGCATTCCACTCTTAAATTTCAATTTGTTTCTGGCTGGTTTCTCTTGTGCCCACCTTTGATGCTATAATTACATTTGGGCAATAGGGTCTACAGTATTTCAATTAAAGTGAAATGGGGCACATTACCTGCTTGTAGCCCCCACTTTTCGATTTAGGCCGACATGAGTTCAGCGTTGTCATGTAACCGCAAGATAAGGCCAACCAAGCAGGACACCCAGCTGGGTGTAATATCCCAGGAAAAAAATATTGCCTTGTTAAAGGTACTGCAGCAGCAATATTTACCTTGGTGCAAAACTTTAGTAATGAGCAAACTGCATTACATGGCAGTCTTTTTTTCCAAATGTTCCTTTAAGGAATAATTAGAAATAGAATAAGCAAAAATTTAATGTCTGTCTCTCTGCAGGTGACAGCAAATTGTCTTTGCCATGGTTCCTCTGTGAAAACCCAACATATAAAAGAACAATTAAAGACAAACAACTGCATTAAAACATCTGTTGAAACTCACCAAAGACCATCAAACAGCATGCGAACCTACAGGGGTGAAACATAAATTCAAGAAGCTCATAAGATTATTTTCGACACACGGCGAACGGGACACGATTTGCATTCATTAACGTTGGCTGGAATCACCGGGGGAAATCACTATGACCCATGCAGTTCTGCTACTTTTAAAGAGTCTGGATACAGATGTGAGTTTTCAGGACGCCCTGAGCCACCATCTCCAAACTGGTAGTGAATGAAGCTCAAAGCTCTGATGTTGGGCCATAATAATCCCGGAAAACATGAGTGTTTGGAACAAAAACAAATGCCACCCTCATGGCTTTAGACTCATTCATTCATCAGCCTGTCTCTGATGTCCTGCTTGAGCTGCGTTTCCCTCAGCTTGAAAGAAGCACAGGCGATCAGGTTAATGGCTATTAACAGTGAAGATGGTTAGAGAGATAAAACCTTTGATCTTTGATCCGACGAGGTAGAGGAGTGTCACCCAGGTTCCTTCCCCACTGATGCTGTTAGTTACTGGATGATGAAGGAAACTATTAATCATTCAGGTGAACAGAGTTGTGAAGTACTACTGCTCACAGACTGGAAAAGGGTTGTGTTAAAATTGAGATCTGACTGGAAGAACATCTGTAATTTAACATACATCTTTGACCAAAAACTACACACTGCATAAACCAAACATGGTTTTTATTTAATCTAAAAATATGCATTAAATAGACAGCCACACAGTGGTTAGCAGCACTTTCTGTCTAAAAACATAAACATAAAAAAAAAAATTGAAGTTTAAAGCCATGGTTTAGATTTTAGTTTAGATTTCGGTTACAGTTACAATTACAAGGGACTCCCTGTAAATATTGGCAAGGTGAGGGATTAGAATCATGAGCTGACTACAGTCCAAACTCACAGGAACTGAGCAGCACTACTGCAAGGATCTGTGCTGTTATATCAGTCCATTAGTGTCAGTGCCTCCCATTATCTGCTGTTAGTTAAGCTTAAAACTGGAAAAAAGAAGGTGTGCTCCCTTGATATCACTCAAACTGTAATATCGCAGCTAAAGAGTGACTTTGTTTTTTTATCAGTTCAGATTACAAAGTTCCAAAGCAATGATTTCAAGATTTATTTTTACGGTTTTAAGCATACAGTATTTTGCAAGACCATGGCTGCTGTGCTTTAGATAACAAGTGAGCAGTTTTTACATAATCTTTGGTCAGAAAAAGCAAACATTTCACTTACCTGTTCAGAAGAACCTCCCCACAGCTTCTAAGCTCCTTTTGCTTCCTTAAGGCGACACCAATGCTCAAAGGCTTGACAGACCTTTGGGTTTTTGGCTTCAATCTGAGAAAGGTAACCCTGGGAAGAAGTCATTTCCCGCTCTGTCTCAAAGTTCATATAATTTGGCAACACCTGAGCAACCTACTATTCCTATTGTTGTAGAATCCTTTTGTGTCAGGGTTGGTATTGTAACCAGAAGTAAATATTGAAATATCTATATACCTGTCAAAATGTTTAAACTGATTAAAATACTCTTTTTTTTTTTTTTTTTTTTTTTTTTTTTTATGAAGTTAAAACTTTTTCTTTGCACCACTCTAGATGTTTTTTTTATTCATTATTTTGATGAAAAAATGTTGCTATGATCTTTAAAGACACAAGATGGCCTTTAAAAAAACTAAAGGGAAATACGCATATTCAAATTAAACTAAAAATCACAAATTTGCAAAAAGGCTTAAAGGTATAGTGGAGGATGTTCTTTTTGCAGGTGGATCATCAAAATAAGTGGTCCTCCTAATTGTCAATCATTCTGGTGATATGTTTATGTAAGGTCGTCCTACGTGCTCGTCCCCATTTTCACTTACCGGTGGTGAGTCTGAGATAGTGGAAAAATTGCAAATCTTCCTTTGGAAAGTAAGCTTGTATGAGTGATGCAAACAGCAACTTTTATACAAAGCGTGAACAAGGAGAAATGGACTTGTGCACACAATTGGACAAGTTTTTAGGCATGCATGTGCATGTTTTTCTAAAAGTGGAGAGGGCAGGTCTTTTCAAAATTTCACAAAAATCCTCCACTATACCTATAAATAAAAACTGTGGTTACACTTTCTAGACTGAGAATTTAGTTTTGTGCAGTCTGTCAAAATCTGCTAACCTACTCATAGTAAAGTATATTATGCTGCATCAAGAGTGGAAACACCAACACCAGCAAATAACCAACTTCCATTAGTCCAGCTCAACATCCTAAGCAGTTACTCTGTAATTTTGTGTTACTATGAGTTGGAACATACTGCTTTGATTATACCATCTCTGAAAGTGGGCAGCATACAGGGGGTCACTGTATGTTTCAAGCAGTGCCAATAAGACTGAGCCCATCCTCAACTGGTGCATATATTAAGCATCTTTCTTTGTAAATGTCCAGATCATCACTTATATAATTTCCTTGGTATTTAACAGCAACACACACTTAAAAGGTAACACTGGATACATCAGAGATACAACAGAGACATCAGCTGTTCAAACTTTTGCATTATCGCTCTCACTGGGCAGGTTTAGACCTTTTTCTGTTTAGTTGCATCAGCAGACATCTGCCATTTTTATATGATGTGTTTCCTTGTGTTCACTTGTTGAAGTGTGGCCTAAATAAGTGTTTTAATATTTTATCGAGACTGAACTTTTATCAAGATCTTGTTAAATGAATCTTATTAAGATATCTGTGGATGCAAATAGGGGACTGTTCTTGAAATTAGAAATGGTTCATGATTATAAAATTAAGCATGAGCGAAGGAAAGGATAACATTGCCCCTGATGCAGAACCATTTCCCCAGGGTTTCCTCAGTGTTTACCAAACCAAATTTAATGTTCCTACATGGTTTGTGTAGATTTAGTTAAGCGATCTGACCCACAAACTAAATGTTAAACTAAACTCACATCTGTCAGCTAAGTTAGTTTAGTCTACAGAGACTGCTGTGCTTGACACCATCTCCTTATAGCTTTTCTTTTGAGACAAGATTGCCTAATCTGGAGATCAAGATAAGGAGGGAAGCAATACTGAGGAAGGAAGGACCCCTATGCAATGGTGAAGTCAAGGAGCCTGCATGCTCCGACTCTCACATCTCCAACCACTGTATATCCAGAAACTAAGAGGAGATAGGGGCCCAAGGAAGGCACATTTGACTCATGACTTGTAATCGTGCAACCTAATGCACACACAATGGTGGTTAATGGGGTGTGGAATACAGCGTCTGACTAAGTGCCATCATTCATACATTTTCAAGCCTCGGTGGTTTCGCTTCAACTGTCAGAAATGAAATGCATAATTGAAAAATGCTCTACAGTCTGCAGCAAAGTGAGGAAGAAAGAGGATCCTTAAGTGTTTTCAGTCAAACTGGAATTCTTTTTGTCTTGAAACTATTGTATTAGACCAAGGACTAGAGACAGACGGAGTATAAAGAGAAAACAATGTTAGAAATAATCTATGCACACCTTTGCTTGGAGGATTTCCAGGCCCGTCCCACTGGGAGGAGACCCGGATTACGGTGTAGACCCTGTATGGATCCTGGTAGAGGACTGCTTCACCTTAAGGTCAAGATCCTAAGTATTGATATGTTTCTTAACAATTGTTTGTTGGAAAGCAGGATTGACGTTTCCATCTATAAAGGCAGGCCATCTACCTTCTGAAGAAATAATGATGCCTCAGAACAGCCTAGTATTAGCCATACATAACTGTAAGTTAGCTGTGGTTTTTCTGAAAAATACCAATCATACACTGGAGATTTCTTACAGTAGCAATACTTTTACATGTCACCAGCCAGTACATTTTCATAAAGTCTTGAGGGTAATCACCTTGGATAGATGTGAGACAAGTCTCTATATTCTTTGAATCATAGTGGTTTTGGCACCTGACCTCTATGGGTAGAGAGATAGATTTTATTGAACTTATGTCTCTCTTTCAGAATTTAGCCAGCGTATAACTACGTATGAAAAATTTGATAAAAACGCTGGCATGCAGTGTTGTGCCTGAACGCGTTCATTGAACGAAAGTTCATGAACTCGTTCATATTTTGGGCAAACGTGAACTGAACGTACTGTATTACTGCCTGATGAACGTTATTGTGAACGCGTTCATCCTGGTGTCTGTGAATGGCACGCTCTCTCAGTTCAACTTCGTTCAATAGGTTGCCAAATTTCTATAGAGCCCTCCAGGCGAAACCCCGGCTAAATCACACCGTAAACA
>NW_015150695.1:978028-1014577 GCF_000732505.1 Cyprinodon variegatus
ACTGTGAACTTAGTTCAAAATTTTGAATTATGAACTATGAACTGAACTAGTTCATTTTAAAATGTGTGAACTGAACTTTGAACTAGTTCACGTAGAAAGAGAACTTTCCCAACACTGCTGGCATGTGTTGGGTGAGTTTTGCTTTTCTAGTTACATGAGGCACACATCAACTTACAGCAAGTTACATCGATAAATTTTGAGCTTGGTCTTATTTTTTTCTTTTTTCTTTTTGCAGGTGGTAAACAGCAGCTAGGTTAATACCAAGACTGGGAAGTTTAGAGCAATTGTCTTGTTGTGCTTTTTATGCAGGCCTCTGGGGCGCATTGCTGCTCCTCTCAGGACACTGGCTTGTGACATATCATGGGCATTACACTGCCGTGCGTTATGCGTAAATTAGGCTGTCGTTAGACATAAATTCTGGACTCATTATGAATACTCTACAGTATGTATACTGCAAAAATAAAAAATAAAAATACATAGAAAGTTCAGTGTATGCCTGCGTTTTAGAAGATTCTGGGACGTCGGGCATATGCTGGCTAAATTGTAAAGGGGCGACAACCTGGAAGGGTCTATTTTTTTCTCTGCCATCTCTTCTTGAATTTCATTGGATTAAGGTAATGCTATGTTTCTTTCTGAGAAGTTTTAGCTCATTTTATACAGCCATATAGGTTCTTTTTATGGAATTTTTTATGCTGCTGGCAGTAATCTTTACCAGAACAGAAATATCTGACTTATCACAATTTCTTAAGGGTTTAACAATGAGGTAAATTCCATTTTTTTTTTTTTTTTTCAGATTTTACTAAAAAATAAAAATAGAATTATTCAGATATAGATCCACATATGTGCTTCCTGGGCGTTATTTTCCCATTTGACAAACCAAAGACTAGAAATAACACACATAATGTACTGTAGAGTATGTACTAGAGAAATAGCTTAAAATTTAAAGTTTATTAACATACATAGCAATGAGAAGTACATGTATCATCTGTGCTTAAACGCTCAGTCAAAACTGTAAGACAAATGGCAGCATTCTTTCCTGTAAGAGGATAAGTAAAAGCAGCCATCTCCTCCCTCAGCAGGTTTGTTCCACTAATTCAAACATCATCCTGCTAACTTTTGGTCTGTGTCAGCAACACAAGCATCAAACCAATTGCCTCCAATCAGTTTAATTTGCATGGAGCTCTGATGGTGGACTCAAGCTGAGAGTGGCGCCCTGAATGAACCTTTAACTTTGTAGAGTCTTCTGATCCTACCTAAAGCGCTCTGCTACTTAAAAGATGTGCTGCAAAAAAATTTAAGACTGGACCTGTTTTAGGTTTTTATTTAAAAATAACAGCAAGTTTCTTTTTTTTTTTTTTGCAGACATTTAGACTCACTGGTAGATGATACAAAATTAGAAAGTGGAATTAATTTATTTTTATTTTTATCCATCCAGTTTTAATTTTACTAAGTATTCATCTTTGAGATGCCCCCTCACTTTTTGCAGTGTCCTTTGTGACGTACAGTTGCTGCCTAAGCAAACAGATCCTCTAATGAACCAGCGGGTATCAGCAGATGTGGGTCTATAACTTAATTTCCCCCCTCAGCTATAGAGCAGATCCTATGGCCTGTAAGTGGTCTTGATGGATGAGCACCACAGCTCATCATACCCCCACCTCCATCAGCCCCCTGCATCCAGCACCCATCAGCCGAGTCTCTTCCATCCCTAAATATCTCAAACTACAAGACCAAAATGCTTATTGTTAATGTTCCTCATAGAAAGCTATCAAAATTTTGAGGGTATTTTCAAGTTTTTAATATAGTCTGATGAATAGCTTGGATATACTATCAAAACAAATTGAAATGAAATTCTAAAAAAAATGTTGATACCTGTCTTTTTATTTTGTTAATATTTCCTTATGCTATAATCTTTTGCTGCTGTTACATCACAATTTCCCCATTGTGGAACAATGAAGGGATTTTCTATTCTATTCTATTAATCCTGTTATAAAGGTAAATTAGCTATGGTGTACTAAGGTTATGTTCTTAAGATGCCATTTGATTAAACTAGACAATAAACAGTTGTACATGGATTAAAATCAACATACAGAACTGGTGTTGCACTAAATTCTGTTCCAAACCAGCAAATGTGCTCATAAGTGTGCCTTATGCTTATTTTAAGCATGCATTTCATTCTATTTGTTCATTTACCAAAATGGAATGATAACACAAGTTTAATCCACCAACCTACAGTAGTGTCTCTGTCCACTTACTCTTGAAATTACTAGAGAGCTTCTGGTAAAGCAGGTTCACATCAGACGGGGGACCAATTCATCACACAGCAACAGAGAGAAATGTAACCATGAACAGACAAATAGATGCACACACCCTTCCTTCCTGTTGGTTTTTAATACAGATCAATTAACCTCACAGTTCTGTGTTTGAGCTATGGACGGTAGCCAGAGTATCTGGAGAGAAGCTCTTGTGGAGAACATGCAAACTGTGCAGAGATTCCCCAGGAAAGGATCTGTACGAAAGACATTCGCCCCAAAGCCAACTCTTCTTACACCTGTGCAATATATTTCAAAGAAACATTGTGTAACTTTTTGACACTAGGGGCACTAAACCAGTTTTGCTCACCTGAAGGCAACTGGTTAAGCTGCACTGTTGCAAGTCTCCGTTGGTGAATTCAAATCTGATAGCAGACCACTTTGACCAGCAGATTGAGAATTCATGGAGTTACTTGTAAAGACGCAGCACAGACGCATTGATATGCACTGTGCTGCACATTGACCTAAAACTCCTTTCATATGTCACAAGTTAAGATAATATTGAGTGAGTGTTGCTTTCAGTTAAACCTGTTGCACAACTTTAAAGTAACTTGCATTAAGCTCCTCAACATTTTCCTCTGAAATAAAATTTCTACTGTCTTAAATCAGAATTTACTTTATTGGCCTAGTTGTGCAAAAACAAATAGAATCAATTAAATTCAATTTAATTAAAATAGAAATATTACTAAAATGCCTACTATGTTCAATACCTATCTTACCTTTAGTTCTTGCATCCCAATTGATGTTTAGTTCACTAGTTCAACCACAAACTTGGGTTTTAATCTCATAGAAACACTGTCATTTAACAAGTTACTGAGAGATGTTCAAGATTAAAGTAGATAAATAAGGAAACACAATGGGAATGTCTTAGTTCAGGCTGCAGTAGTAAAGTGAAACCAATAAAGATTTATTTCTACGTTTCTGCAGTTTCTAAAAGAAGACTGGGCTCCTGCTCAATAACGGAAACTTCATTGATACTAATGTTTCACTACCATCTGTTTCCTTTGATGGCCAAGTGGTGCAAATGACGTGCAAATATATGAATTCCCAGCAAGTCTGAAAACTTCTGCAGACCCAAAAGATAGAAAAACACACTAAAAACATGCAAAGAAAAAAAAATGCTGTGAGTAGCAAAAACATCTGCAAGTTAAGAAATGCTGCAAAGTAAGAGGAGACGATCGTCATCACATGTTACCTATGCTCAAATATTAATAGAGCAAAAAGAGAGATGGGATTGCATCCAGTGGAATTCTGGAGGGAAGGATGAACAGGAAAAAATTTTGTTTTATATTTTTTAATACTTTCTGTTTATCCAGTTCATGACTTCAGTAAAGGTCGGATATGAGCTGAAGATTATCATGCGGCGCTAGCTTGCAGTTATCCTAACTCCCAGTTTTTTTGTCCTACTTGCAGCATAATTCCTTTGCATGTGTTTAGTACATTGGCATCATTGATGTTTTTGCCTTTGCAGTATATTTCCACTTTGCTGCCCTTTATTTTCTGTGATTACAGTTTTTCTTCTTTGCAGCATGTTTTTTTTTTTTGCATGTGTTTTTGTAAAATAGTAAAATCATGTAATTGCATGGTATTTGCACCCCTGTACCACCATAGCTTCTTCATTAGAATCAGGTGCTTACATCAAGTGGACAAGTAATGACAGACCACCTGAAATAGGTTCATAATAATCAATGTAAGTCGAGCAACGTCATAGTAAAAACCAATTGATCAAACCAAATAAAACCAAATAATCTTTTCCTATACAGACACACTTCCAAACACAAAAAAGAGCAGAACATTGCACCAACTGAATATATGCAAATAGAAAGAATAACATGAAAACTCTTTCATTTCCATAATTCTCAAGGGAACTGCAGAGCCATGATAGAGAGGAATATATTGCTGAATGACTGCATAGACCATATTTTATGTGTGACTAAACCAAAGTAACATTCTTGTAAAGACACCAGATGTGTCATAAACTGCAGTTTATGAAGGAATTAAATGGGTTTTTAATCTGTGTCCTTTAAGGTTGCTGAAGGTCACAGATTAACCCTATTTAACTTTCCTCCATAAATTATCAATACAGCAGTAAAAATAGGATCAAATCGAATATGATTAGATTGCTTAAATTGACTGTTTATATCTCAACCTGTTCATGAACAATATGTGACTGTCTGGCAATTCCAACATGTCTGCAGAGGTTATCCAGCTAACAATATATACACCAATAAATTAAATTCCCCATAATATTTTAGCTAAGCATCATGCAACTTTATCAAATGACTGAGATACATTTATTTTACTTAATGTTCTCCATGCCCTCTAAGGGATTACTCCAAAGACCTTGAGTGCTTAACTGTGATGCAGGGACGCAGAAAACCCAAACATATGAAGGCTAAACCTAGTATTCACATTACAGACAAAAACCCAAACAGGCACAAATACAGAGCCTTTCTCTAAACATATCCTCTGTCCCTCTGAAGGGCAGGGAGCTGTGGCTCCTGCTGCAGGACCAAAGGGACCATGCGGTGAGGCGTCCATATGGAGTAACCTGAGTAAAGCAGAGTAAGGCTACCATGCGTCCAAGCACTATGTTGACTGTTTCGACATACTTGTTTTCCCAAAGCACGTAAAATGTACACCAAGAGAGGTGCCTTAAGTTGTGCTCAGTTCACAGAGATATTATTTAGGGAATCTTATTTCATTCCTCTAAATGGAGCATCTTAGTGCACAGCTCAGACACTCCCTCCTCATGCAGGTTATAACATTGATATTGGTTTTAAAAGAGAGAGAATAAGAGAGAGAATTAGTTTTTCTACGTTGCACTAAAGATTGTCTTGAAACTTTCTCCAACAGCTGCAAGCGTCTGAAACGTCTTTGGTTTAGGTTGCCTGTCTCTGTTTCTTTTATGTCTCCCTCTTTTCAATTCACCTGCGGATGCAGTCGCAATCAAAATTGCTAATTACCCAAGTGGCTTAATCAACATTACAATAATTACACCATTGCAATACAAGCAAGCTGTGATGAGTGTGGGATGGTAAACCCATGTAAAACATGTGCTGTTTATTTGATTAACATCGGGATATGAACATGGCTCCCCAACCAACAAAACAAGTGATTGATTAAGGCTTGAAAGAAAAAAAAGAAGAGGCAAAAAGAAGACCAAAGCAGAGAGAGCATTCATTTAGCTCATAGCAGGTAGAGGCTTAATATGATTTCTAGATCTCTACTGTGTATTTTCCTTTCAGAGCCCCCCTCTTGTCTCTTTTGAGCGTACAAATTTATTTTCATTTTGTACCTAGACAAACAGGAAATGTCCAAGTCACCGAAGACGATCACTGTTACAGCAGCCTGTATATTATGTTGCTATTGTTGCACTCCTGAAACAGAAAGGACTCCGTCCTCATTTTTGTCAACTTTATTTGCCCCACGCTGCACGTTTTTTCTTTTTTTCTGATTGTTCTCTCTGGAGCAGCCGGGCGTGGACATGCAGATAAAAACCATCACACTCTAGCCTTGTTCTTCTTCTTCCTTGCAACTCCCGCCACTAACATTGACGTAGTGCCTAGATCAAATGTGCCTAAACAATTGCAACTAGATGCGATGTTCTAAACAACAAAATTGACCAAAAAAATAATGGTCACATTTAACAAATCAATAATACAGTGAACAAATGTTATATAGCGAAATAAAATATGCTCAGGGTGCAACACCATATTGACAAATCAAGTACACATATTCAAAACATTATTGTAAGAACAAGGCTACATCGAGAGTAGAAATTGACTATAGTTACTAGAGATTATTCATACAACAGGTTTCTTTTCCCCGCCAATACTGAGCACATTACAGGCTGGTATCACTGATCCGAGACCAATCAACATAAACCTAGTGTGTCTTGTAAAGCTAGATTGCATGTTGCTGTTTTAACAGCAACTGCTCAGTGGGGTAGCACTGCTGTCTTGCAGCAAAAAGGTTCCAGGTTTGATTCCCCGGGTCTTCCTGCATGGAGTTTGCATGTTTTCCCTGTGCATGCATGGGTTCTCTCCGGGTACTCTGGCTTCCTTCCTTCGAAAACATTACTGTTAGTGTCATGATTTTATCAAACGCTCGGACTCACATGCAGTGAAACCAAACAGAGGCACAGAGTAAAATTTCAACGGGTTTTATTGAAGTGATATGAGCTCGGTGCAGAGTTTCTCCGAACTCTGCTCAGCCGGAACTGGAAGACGAGGGGAAGACAGACTGTTAGTTCAGGCTCAGTGGGAAATATGATTCGTTGATCTTGAAGGAGAGGATCTGTTTGCGACTCACGTTTCCAGAAAGGTGGAGAATCCTTGACTCCAATCTGTGTGTTGGTTTTCCAGAGTTTGTCTGATTCGATGGAGGGCGGAACAGGGTTTACCCAGTACTCGGACGGTGAAGATAGATGCAAGCGCTGGTTGCCACTCAGATTTCCTGTGGTACTTGAACGGGTCGTAGTGAAGATGATTTCCTTGCTCAGAGAGTGACTTCAACGATCTCAAAGGTGGCTGGATCCAAACCTCCTGTTTGAATCCGTCGCTCAGTTTAAGGCTCAGTTGATTCCTCCTGGAAGAGGCGATCCGAAAAGGTCCAGTTTGCAGGAAGGCTTCCTGCCGAAAGGCAAAGACAAAACCAAGTTGAATCTCAGGGAGACAAGCACTCAGTCAGACTCAATGAGATCTCAGCTTGGCCAGAGTACAAGAAACTAGTAACACTAAAACTCAGTTTGACTCAGACAAAACAAAGCTTGGCTAGAGTACCCCAAACTGGCAAACACTCTGGCGTCGAGGTAGTGGCAACCAGCAGCTTAAAAGCAGTCCGGTAATGAGGTAACCGTCTGCAGGTGTGTGAGGAGGCGGAACGGAACCAGGCGCCTCCTGCTGTTGGAAGGGAGAACAACACAGAGACAAACACAGACAAACACAGAGACTGGAGTCCTAACAGTTAGATTAATTGTATATAGTAATATTGTATATTGTATATAGTAATAGTATACAATTGTATATAGTAATAGTAATTGTAATAGTATATAGTGAAGTTTTGAAAAGACCCGCCCTCTCCACAAAAAAGAAATGCACATGCATAACCCTGTGTCTGCTGCCATGAGGAAACGCCTATAAAACGGGTGCGAGAGCTCTGTTTAAAAGTTGTTGTTTGCATCACTCATAGAAGCTTACTTTCCAGAAGAAGATTAGCAATTTTTCCGCTATGTCAGACTCACCACCGGTAAGTGAAAATGGTGACGAGCACGTAGGACAGCCTTATGTAACCATATCACCAGAATGATTGACAATTAGGAGAACCACTTGATGACACCTGGAAAAAGGACATCCTCCACTACAGCTTTAAACTTCACTGGTTTAATGTTATTTAGTTTTTTGTTACTAGAAATGTAACTTACCCTTTTCTAACATTTATACAACACATACTGTCACCAACTTAAGACATTTTGCAATATATTTCAAATAATTTTTAATTTTTCTGAATTATTATTTTTTTTTAACATATTGAATTAGATGATATGAAAACAAGTCATAAGTAGATCAGTTACTAAGTATTTTTTTATATATACTTTTTTTTACTCATACTTGAGCTATTTCCTGGATGGCTACTTTTTACTTTTCCCAGAGTAAAAATACAACAAAGAAGCGCAGCTCATACTTGAGTACAATTTTTGGGTCCTCTACCCACTTGTAAGGGTAACACGGAAACTTTCTCATTCAGCAAAAGCACTTTGATTTTACTCAGAAACCTTATGAGAATAAGTTTACAAACATAATTAGTTTCTCTTGTGTTTGCACAATAAGACGGAATAATTGATTTCCTTTAAATGAGAAGATTAACTAGTTATCCATGTTTAAGTGAATGAAGAATAAGTGTTATTTAAGGACTGTTTTTATGTCATTTTGACCTCATCTGTCTCATCGTGGATAGAGAGAGGGAAGGGAATTTAAGAGAAATTGGGTCAATATTGAGACACACTAATCAATTACTTTTTAAAGTGTCTTTTTTCCTGTTTGGATATTGCTCATGGGTGATACACTGAACTCCCAACACCATCTGCTTTAAAAGTCTCCCTAAACTTGACCCTATCACCCTGAGGGGTCGACTGACCTCCGCTGTCATATTCAGGCTGATGGACAGTTGTGCAAATGGAGGCCTGGGCATGAGTCAGCTTGACTTGATCGCCATGTAATTTATCACATTTCAGTCTGGAGGATCACGGCCTGCATTGAGCCCCAACAAAACAAAAGCTGAGGTAAAACTGAGGGTGAGGTGTAAGACACTGACAGGCCATAAATCTGCCACGAAGAAGACCTGGTGTTCTGTCTTTAAAATGATGGACAGAAGGTCTAGACAGCACTCTCTCCTGAATGCATTCCACACAGGCGTCGGAATAAGGTGCACGCTCGCTTGCAGAGGGCCTGGTAGATTCTATGCAGGATCTGTTAGTCATCTTTTAACACTACTCGAGTCTACATCTATAAAGCCCAGAGGCTGCAGAGGACCTTTTAACTATAGAAGAACATGTTTAATATTCTTTTTCTTTATAAAATGCAAGAAAGTATTCATTGCTTCTTCAGTATAGTTTCAGGACAGTCTAATAACAGCATGGTTATTAAATGTACATTTAAATATTAATATTTCTTTCTGCTAGCAGCCTTTTGGGCAACGGTTTATGAACAACCATTAGTATATTCTATTTTTATTTCTTAGAAATGAAAACTGAGGGGTAATGATGAATTTTCCTTAGGTATTTGTTTACCAATTTTTAATTTTTAAAGTCTGAGACAATTTTCCTTTGTGTCTTTAAGATTTGTAAAATTAGGTCATCAGAAAAAAATTAGTTTCATTTTCTTTTATATTCTTTCTTGTCATATGTCGAATATGTTTAAATAATCAAAATAAATTAAGAATTATTCCTGAATAGGACACACAGCTAGGAGATGTACCTTTGGTATAGAAAGGTCACAAATAAACAATAAATACAACATAAAAATACTTTAATCAGTTAATTCCTTATTAACCCTTTAAAGCCCAATCCAAGAATAAAACAAAACAGAAAATAACTTTTTTTTTTTGGTTTAAAGTCCTTATTTGGCCTTTTAACAAAATATGTAAAAAGAAAAAACAGAAATAAATTTTTGATATTAATAATTTATTACTATGCGATAAGTCAAGATTATTTTTTTGTGTAGTCTTCTGCCCTCTGTTATCAGGTATATCTGATTGTGTACAATAGGATTTTGAGCAAAGTTTTTACCATTAGATTATGCAAAAGGTGTCAGACGTAAAACATTTCAGAAACCGTATGTATCAAAAATGATACATTTGGCATTACAGGGTTAAGATAATATAGGATTTTTAAATAAAATGAAAGAATCTAAAAAGTTAGGTTTGTCTTTATATTCAGTCACTTTTACTCTGATCTCTCTAAATAAAATCAGAAAATAGTAATGTCCACCATTATGTAACATGATATTAATCCTGCTTCTGTGAAGCTCTTGGATGTTTGATTACGACAGTTAGTGAAGGAAAAAAATTATACAAAAAAAGAAACAAAACAAAAAAAACAACCTTTGGATGTCTGAAATGTCTGTAATGTAAAAAAAATCAAAACCAAATAATTTCATCATTTATCAGTTTAATCAATTTAATCCTTGAAATTATTTAAATTATTTAAAGATTAAAGCTACACTAACTATTCCAAGCCAGTAAGTGGGGAACACCATAAGACATTCTGTTTATGTAATATCTTTGTAAAATGTATTGTTTTTATCACTGCTCTCAAAACTATCATTAGAAACTGTCTACCATTAATGCATTGGTGTCTTAGAATAATAATAATAACAATAATAATAACACACTGTGATCCCAAGAAACTAGGAAATAAAAGACAAACTAAAATATTTAGTTTGGTTTTAGAAAAGGTACAGAAGTTTACTGGTGTTGGTTGGTTTGGGACTGCGCTGTTTAGGACCTGCTCTGGCTTCTGTTAAGGGGACCACCTTTGTGCCAAGCAGTGATGTGTTTCCAGCATCTCTTGCCAGTTGGGGGGACTGGATGCTGTATTGGCTACAGGTGTCATGATCTTGGCACCATAGGCTGGGTTTTACCTCTTTTTCATTTATCTGCTTTGCTGCGCCCTACGGTCATTATCTCTCATCAGATCCACGTGTTCCGGCCACTACTTATGCCACCATTTCCCAGCCTTTCGTGCCAGACTATTCTAGCTTCTAGCGAGTCTAATTCTAGTGTTCTCTATTGTGTTTGCTCCTCCTGATCCTGACCTGTTTCAGCCCTTGGACTTCTGAGTTTTGCTGCCTCTGTTCTGCTCTGTTTAGCCTGTCCTGTGTTTCTGGACTATTACCTGGATTTCACTTGTTGCCGACCTTGGACGGGAAAAAGGTCGTGACCACAGCTTGGATTATCCCTCTGAATCCTTTGGTTCCTCTGCATGCTCTGGCTGCTCCTGGTCACTGCTCATCTTCTCTCCTGGATCTCTGGTACCACCTGTGTTTCAAGCTGCGGAGTTTTGCTCCTCTGGACTTCCCTCCTTCTTCTAGGCTCATGCTGAACATTGCCAGGTTGGTGTCTTGCATGCTCATAGTTGTTCCCCGTTTGAGTTCAGAAGTCACTGACCTGCCTCTCCATCCCTGCAGCATTTCCAGTGATCCCGACTCAGCTGATGAGCAGCCACATGCAGCCTTTTCAATAAATGCCTTCAAAGTTATCACTGTCTGTCTGGGTCCTACGTTCTGAGCCTTCTGACAATAGGGCTTCGTGGGTCAGGGCTGAAGATTGCTGTGGCAAACTTGGGTCAGGAATTAGGGTAGTGGTTATAGGATTTGGGTTGTGATCATGTAGGCAGTAGGGAATTTAGGGAATAAATCCACCTATCAGAGCCCAGTGGAGCCTGGGGTCATGGATTGTCAGAATGGTCTGTGGGCCGACACTGTACTGGTGACAGGTGGGGGCCACTAGTGGTGATTTCCCCTGTGGGATTTGTGCCTGTGCTCTGGTTCCTCTTTCTTCCTCATGTAAATTTGTAGCATCACATGTCAGCCTCTGTGGTAAGGAATAATGGACCTTATATTAATATAGGGGTGTACAATGCAGTGGCGCCTTGCAGACCCAAGCAAAAATCCCAGTTTTGTTGCACTTAAGACATAGACATCTGAGATAATAGCATAAATGTAAATGTCGCCATGAATGTGCAAACACTGGAGAACAGGGATGAGTGTTTATCCCCTCTAGGTACAACTGTTTGTTTGGCAGGTACAGCAGTGGCATGGAGGTCATATCCAGTTTTGTTTTTTCTAATTTACTAATTTGTTTATTTTAATGTGGGCCTTTTCTGTCTCTAATATGATTATGATGATGAAAGATTTTCTTTAAAAATGTTCTAAAAGTTGTAACCAGTAAAGATTTTTAAATGAAAAAATAAATGGGACAAATGGCAAATGGAAACAGCGCCCCCTTTATTTCCAGAGTGTGACAGTCCTATTTTCGAATGCAATCCAATCGTTCTATCCATACCCCTTTCTGTTTGCTGCAGAGAGGTGACCTGGTTTAAAGAGCCGGTTTAATGGAAAATATACTTTTTTTTTTTTTTACTTTTAACTATTATAATGCTCTACATTCATCAATTCTTGCAAATATAAATCTTTTGTCATGAAGTGGGTGGAACGCCCATTGGGAAAGGCTAAATTAAATAACTAAATATGAATAACTAATGTATGCTCCATTGTGGCAAAGTCAATATTAAAAGTCAGTATTGAATTATATATGAATAAATATGCCTATAGTTGACTTTGGAATGCCTAAAAAGGAAAGATATTGGACCTTTAAGGCAAGGCAAGGCAAATTTATTTATATAGCACAATTCAGTACAAAGACAATGCAAAGTGCTTTAAATGATTGAAATATAGGGAATAAAACAGAATCAGAGCAAGTAGAAGGAAAAAAAATTAAGAATTGTCCAGTCAAAGTTCCGACCTAAATCCAAAAGAAAGTCTGGGAAGGCTTGAAAATTCAAAGATGCTGCACACGATGTTGACAAAGAGAGGCTAGATCCTAAAAATAATAACACACATGAGAGACATTTCATTATAAACAATTTTTTAAATCTTGGAGTATTATTTTCTTTCACTTCATAAATACGTGTTGTTTTGCATTGCAAAAAATACTAAAGGACTTTGGTGCAGCAGTGGAACTGGTGTTAGCCATGCAACCCAGAAGCGGTCCTTGATGTGGCCCTAAAAAGTTCGAGTCCTGCCCTGGTGAGCATCTACATCCATTTCCTATCTGCCTACTTTCAAAAAGGAAGTTCACTAGAGACTAAAAGTAATCTAGCAAAAATAATAACTATAGGATTAAACTGAAGTTTTTGATATGAAAAATATAAACAATTAAAGTATGTAAATAATTCTGCAAGCTAATGTGTGTGCTTTCCTGTTGCAAAAATATGTTGCACAAAGTTTGAAACAAGGCTGATTTTATTAAGAACTTTTATTTCCTAAAAAGAGAAGATTTGTTTGTTATTTGGTTTAATTGCACTAATATCAGCAGGCCTTCCGAGAGCAACTGCATTTAAAATCATATATTTATTTTTCAAATATCCATTAATTCAATGGGTTTTGAAATGATCAATAATTTCCACATTCAGCAGGCTGGACTGTTTTTAGAGTTCCTGCGAATATCAGTTGCATGGGTCTCTATCCAGTTGAAATGCTGGAGTGTGCGATACTCTCTGCCGGACAATAGCTAACATGCTGCAACTATTGATCTCTGCTGGTATTTTGAGTTTCAGGGTGAAGGGCTGCTCTATCAGGTTTCCAGGCACAACTGCTCTGTCTCTAGAACCCCCTTATGTTCACAAGCAAAGCAGGCATGGGGGACGACTTTGAGTGCACTTAAACTCTGCAGAAAGTGAGGAATTATGCACCGTTCAAAACACAAAGGCAACATTTGAACCACATCAATTAACCAGAAAACCCAACATATTGATTCCTTAGTCTTAATGCATGAATCTCTACCTTTTTTAAAGTATTTACATCTGCAAAAAATTTGACACATCTGGATGTGTTCAGTGAGTAAATTGATTGCTTACATGCAAATGAATTGTGCTCCATTCAAAAGAAGAAAATCAGATCCAGGCATATTAAAGACAATGAGAAAAATAAAACCAATGGCTAAATTGGACCCAGCTTATCACCTATCATTATCACAGTTAGAGTCTGAGACCCTTGCAGCGGGGTTGATTAGAGATACTGCAGTGTTATACAAGAAATTGCTCATTTGGCAAATGCCTATGTTGTCTGATAGCTAAATGTTCATTTTCACCGATGCGTTTCAGGGGATTTGTTTTTAATTTAAAAAGACAAAAGCAAAAAAACCCACTCACATATAGAGAGACCCATAATAACTGATGCAACCATTCAATGGGACAGTTCAGCTTCACATCCAACCTTGATAGACAAATCCCTCAAAACAAAAAAGCACACATGACTCACAGGGGAAATTAGCAACTGCAAGGGTAATGATGGAAACAACTTAATGTGGCAGGAACATCACTCAGACTCCTCCCCAACAGTGAGCTTTGCAGTTGTGTGCAGGCATAATGTCCATCTGGGAAGGGTGAGCTAATTTGGCAAAATCTTGGTAGCCATAATGATCACCAAGCTGCCTAGACTGGCCCCAATCACAGTGAACCTCTTATGAAGCCACAAAGAAAGTTATGATTGGTTTAAAAGTGATGCTCAGGGTTCAAACAGTCAGATATGTCAAGAATGTCGGGAAGAACAACTGTAAAGTCTGCTTATTCTGGGTCTATATGACTTTATTCTTAATCATCCTTTTATGAACAGGAAAATCTGAACGTCTAAGTCAACCCAGCAACAACTGCATGTGATAAAATCAGTGTCAATTAAAGTGAAATGAATCAAAAACAAACCATAACTCCTTAGAAAGGTGGTGTAGTTGATCAGACTAGACTTCTTCCTGTCAGAGGTGCTGTGTCTCCAAAAGCTTTCCCGGGGGAAACATCTGCCCCACCGCATGCCACCAGCCTTCTTTGGTAACGTTATATCCACATCAGAGAGGCTGGCCACATTGATTTAGCACTTAGCTTCATAGTCCCATATGAACAGTTATCATTTTTGGCTGGGGGCCAGAGTTCAGGCATCAAAGTTACCAATCAATGACCCCAACTTTGGAAATGGGTCCAGGATTAAGTGAAGAGTACAGGAAACATGAGGTCACAGGAAGATGGAGGATGTATGCAGACACATATGGAAACCAGAAAGCAATGATGTCCTGAAGTCATTTAATGATTTAATGATATTTTATTTGAAAAAAAAAAAAAAAACTAGAGCTTTTTCAAACGTGGTGATGTTTTTAGCATGATGCAGTGCTGGTCATAGAAACATGTTTACCCACTATAGTGATTCAGTTGTAATATGATTTTCATTATCAAGACCCAATATGAAAATTTGGTCTTTCACACCTTATCTGGGCTGAAAGGTGTTTGCAGATGAAAACTGCACTATTCCAAATTTCTTTTGTGATTTAAAGTTTTTCAGCTTTAAGGTTTCAGATTGCATGACTGTTAATTTTTTTGTTATGATCCACAGGTGTTTAGTTTTGGTTTTCTACTTTTATTCTTTTGTCTTTTATTACTCTGCAAATTTTTTAGTGTTCATTATTGCTATAAAGGTTTTGCCATATTTGTTTATTCCATTGTGTTTAGTTTCTTATCTTTATTATTGATTTGTTCTTTAAACTTTTGAATTTATTTAGCTCAGCATTTAGGTTCTGATCATCCTTATTCGTTGCTGGATCCTTTCATCACCCTGCATAACCCACAGTTTACACTACGTCAGGCTCTGTGTAGCCGTTATACTCAATGAGAGCATTTACACAGCCTCTGCAGGGGTCGGCAGCAAGAAGTAAGTTGTGCTCTATTTATACAGAGTCCTAAGCATAAACCCAGATCTACAATAAGTATGCACAGATTACATATTTCCAATAGAAAGCTAAATTATCAGATTTTGAAGATACTGCAGAGTTCACCAAAGACGACTAATTTAGTGGAAAATCGTGCAATATTAAAGAGATATTATGTAAGTTTTTGCTGAAAAATGTCTTTACAATAGCCTTTTTATTTGACCCTTTATGACTAAAACATCATTTGATGAGCAGACTGACACCTCAATAGTTCAGGGCTAATGCATCTATAAGTCTGTAGCCTATTTTCTTTAATTGACTTCAGGTCCGATGTTACTGTGCTGATCGGCGGACGTGACATCAAGCACGGTCATGTTAAAAATGTTCGACCTAGAAAACAATCGAAAAGTTATATACAAGATGGATTTTGTTGATATTCAGAGGCAAACAGCATCCAGCTCAACTCAGACACTAATGGCAACTCCAGATGAGTTGAAAAAAGTAAAGGTATGATACGAACGCAAGATCTGATAATGAGCAGAAGATTGCGGCAGTTCTGTGTTTTCACCACAGTTGGCAGTATCAGAAAACTCTGTAATTCCGCTTTATGGTTTTTAGAGTATATTTATATGTATGTATTTTAGGAACCATGTAAATTATACCAGATACAAACGAGGTATTTAAAACACCAAATGCATTAAACAAGCTGCTATAAAATAAAATATGTCTGGATGCCCAAAAACGAAATGCAAAGCAGTTTTAACTCTTTTGAAATCCACAGGAGGAATTCCACATTTACGTTTCCCTGCCTTTTGTTGTGTGGTCTACACATGCTCTTTAAAGCTCCTCTGGGCTTTGCACCGCAGCGGAGTAGAGCAGTCTGCATTTTATTTTGGGAGCAATTCTTGGGTATTACAGTTTGCGTTGAAATGTTATTGTTACTTCTCCAAGGCAAGCAAAAAAAAAAAAAAAAAGGACACTTTCTTTATTTATTGTCCAAGTTATTGTCCAAACCCCTGTTTTTGGTTTTCTGTTCCTTTTTACAACAGCAGCTACTTTTTGTCTAGACCCTTTCAGATCATGCTTCCAATTTTTGGTCTATGTGTTCTTTAAACCTATCAACCAAAAGGTGTTGACATAAATGGGTGTTGATCTATCCATCTCCTGTCATAAAAAACCTTGAGGTAGTCACAGATCTGAGATCTATCTCATTTATAAAGGTTGCGGACATGAAAGGGCCTGAAACAGGCATAGGATGACTTCCATGCAAAAAGCATGATCTATAAAAAACAAACCTGCCAAGTAATGACCATTGGTTGGGGGATTTTGGAAAAGGGAAATTGGCAACACACATGGTTACTGATGTGGAGAACTAAGGCCAGATTGCAACATCATTCCTCTCATACATTTAATTTCACTTCATATGAAACTTTAACTGTAGATTTATTTTATTCAAAACAACAATGTAATATAAATACATGCTGGCACTGATGAGCAAAAGAGCAAAACTCTATTATTCCTTAGCTGTACTTGAAACCACCATCACAACAAAGTACAGCCATATTATTGCTATTGTTGTAGACAAAACATGAAACTCTCATGATCTTTGTACTGATTACTGGCTTAATGGCTCATTCTTTTCACCTGCCTAGCTCCGCCCAGTTTCTCATTAGTGTTCATCTCATCCACCTGCTCCTGCCTCTATTCAAGATGATTGTCCTCAGTCATTAGTGCCAGATTATCCAAGCTTTCAGTGAGAGTTCTTTAGGATACCCTGTGTGTTGTTCTGATTGACTGATCCTGGCTAGTTTCTGCCTTTTGACCTCTGAGCCTAACAGTCCCTGCTCTGATCTGTTTGCCTGACCTGCCTTCGGACTCCTGCTGGATTCTGTGTACTTACAACCTTGGATCTGTCTCCTGGCCCCGACTTGGATTTTCCTACGGTTCCTTTTCGGATCTCTGATCTTCTGGCCTTGACTCCTGTTTACCTCATCGACAGCAGCTTTGGCTTCACTTTCTGGATACTCCTGCTTTCCCTCATCTGCTTGTTTCTGCTCATCAGCCAGTTCAGCAGCCCTCTTGGCTTTGGCTGGAACTCTCTTGGCGGCAACCGCCAAGTGCTGTGGGAATCATCCAGCTGGATTCCACTCCTTCCTCTTGGTTCCGACTGAACTTTAAAACCAGAGATTTCTGCCTTTTTCGTCCTAGCTTCTGAGGAGCAGATTCAACTTGTTGTCAATAAACGCTATTGTAAATTGCATCAGTCAGACTGCCTGAAATTCTGGGTCCAAAGTTCTGAGTTCTGAGACAAACAAGTTTTTTGTTTTTTTTTTTGTTTTTTTTACAAATCAATCAACTTAATAACATTATCTGTCATTATCTGTGTTCTTTTACTGTTTCCTTCACACCAAGAAGAAAAGGTGTAGGATAATGTGGCAGCAATATGATATTGTAAAATTGTCAAGCCAAACAACTAAGTTCACCTTTATCAGGGCTATTATGGTCCCAAAACTTTTTAACTTCCTATAAGTTGCTCCTATTAGGATTAAACTAAAACTTGAGTGAAAAATCTATTTCTATTAGCAGCAATTCAATTTAATTCAGTTTATTTATATAGCGCCAATTCACAACACATGTCATCTCAAGGCACTTTACAGTTCATCAGATCATCCAGTCAAATTGATTCAAAGATTTTTATCTAAGGAAAACCAGTTGATGGCATCTACTCATTGACTATGATGCAATCCCTCACACTAAGCATGCTTGTAGCGACAGTGGAGAGGCAAAACTCCCTTTTAACAGCAAGAAACCTCCAGCAGAACCAGACTCAGTGTGAGCGGCCATCTGCCGAGGCAGATGGGGTTCAAGGAGACAAAAGCAGTTTCAAAAAGCAGCTGTAAAAGGCGCCCCCGTCTAGGAAACACACAGCCAGGCAGACGAGCTCCAAGCCAGCTTCCATGTCAGAGGATAAAGAGAGCAAATCCAGCCAGTCACAGTCAGAGAATCAGGATTACACTGCAAAACAGGCCAATCTCCAACATCTGTAAACAAAGGTGTTGATGGCAGCAGTACAGCTGATATTTCTGTCCAGGATGGTGTCACAGCCAAACAGGAACAGACGAGGCGAAGCTACAATGAGAAAAAGCAGAGAGAGCATAACATTAGAGATTGAACAGATTCTGCAGAGTGGGAGTATAGAGATATAATGAAACAAAATGATGAATAGGGGTCCCTATGTCCTCCAGAAGCCTAGGCCTATAGCAGCATAACTATATAGATAGCTCAGGATAACCTGAGCCAGTCCAACTATAAATTTTATCAAAAAGGAAAGTTTTAAGCCTAGTCTTAAAAGTAGACAGGGTGTCTGCCTCATGGACTTCACAGCAGAAGAAGATGAAACTTTGATTTCATTGTAAGAGATTTAGTCAACATCTCTTTCTACCAGTGTCACTGTCAGTATAGATACAGTTCATTTATGAGGTTTAATACAACTACTCTTGTGAAACAGGGATAATAATCATCTATTAAATTTCCTAAATTATGAAAAATGGAATAAGGTCAGAAATCAATAAACAATTTTCTTATTAGATATAGCCTTCATTTAAATTAGGAATAAAATGCTTTTAAAATTCAGTCCTCCAAATTCAGTCCTCCCGATCTGCAGAGGCCATGGCCAATATATTTGGGTAGATCTGTTGCAGAACGTTGGAATCTAAAAGTTGTCCCTATCCTGTTAAAATCTGCTAACCGAAGCTGAACATATGGTTGGATCAAAATTAAAACACGGTGAGTGCAAAGTGATTTGAGCTAAATAAGTCTCTATCCCCATTATACGCTTACCTAAACTGATGTAAAGCTCTGGGAACTACTGCTTGGTTTTAATATTTTACTTTTACATCATTATAAAAGTGTCACATTTCAGTAAAAGTTTGGAACATGAAGATGAATTTCTCCAAAACTATTAGAAGATGACAAAACTGGTATAGTTCATTTTTCATTTCTATATCGTTTTTTTATTTTAAAAACACACAAAGGATGCATCAAAAATGCACCTGAAGACTTCAACATTAGTAAACTCTTCTCTCACGTTTAAAACTTTTGGTTACACTTCTTATATCTGGACAGTCTTTAATCGTTCTCTCGGGATTTGAGGGCGGGGGACAGAGCAGATGGGAAGTTTTGCTTGGTGATCTTCTGCATGAGACTTGAGATCTGACCCCTTTCACAGGGGCCACAGTTTATCTTCATGTTTTCATGTCTAAGTTACTGCGTGTGTCTATGCGAACTCTGAGATTTCACCCGACTGAGACAGGTCCAGTAGTATTAGGTATTCATCACAAGCTGTTTTTTATTTTTACATATGTGGGTGACATTTTTCTTCTTTAGGCAATGTTTTGAAATCACTAAAGGGTGTATAGAAAAAATCTAAATTCTTGCTGTTTTTTAAAATTCACTATGAATTAAACACAATGGTTTTGCACATATGTGGTTTTGGTCTGTGGAACATCTCTGTCTTGAGAAGAACATAAAAGGTTTATAACACAAAAATGAAAATCTTACTTTTTTGTTTTTAATATTTATAGAAAATAAGATTAAAAAACATAACATTAAGAAATTGTAAAACTACAGCACTACTGTTGAAAAAATAACATCCAACCATCAATTAGTCTTTACCTCCTGATGTTATTGTACAAGGAATGTGCAGGTCAGCTGGCTGGTGTCTTTACAGACATTTTTAACAACTCACAGGACCAATCTATAATTCCAGCATGCTTTAAGTCTGCCACCATCATTCTGGTCCCAAAGAAGCCTCAGGTCACCTCACTCAATGATTGCCAGCCTGTCATCCTTTCATGATGAAGTGCTTCAACTGGTTGGGTAAAGAAAACATTGTCTCCCGTCTCCCCCCCACATTCGACCCATCCCAGTTTGTCTACTGACAGAACCGCTCCACTGATGCTGTTCCTGGACTTCAGTTCAGCTTTGAACACTATCTTAACACAGCATCTGATAGGATAGGAAAACTGGAACAGCTGGGCTTCAATACACCCCTCTGCAATTGGCTGCTAGACTTTCTCACCAACAGACCTCAGTCAGTCTGGGTCGGACAGAACACCTCTGATGTCATCATCCGAAGCACAGGCTCTCCTCAGGGCTGCGTCCTGAGCCCCCTGCTGTTCACCCTGATGGACCATGACTGAATCCCCAGGTTCACCGCCAATCACATTGTGAAGTTTGCAGACAACACTATGGTGATGGGACTCAGCAGAGACGACAATGATCAGGACTACAGAAAGGAGGTGAAGCAGCTGGTGGACAGGTGCAGAAATAACAGCCTGATCCTTAATGTGGAGAAGACGAAGGAGATAATAGTCGACTCCAGGAACAACCAGCCTAACCACGCTCCACTGCTCATCAACAGCTCAGCTGTAGAGGTGGTAAGCAGCACCAGATTCCTGGGGGTGCTCATCACAGACAACCTCACCTGGACTGTAAACAGCACAAAAGTGCATGTACTTCCTGAGAAGGATGAGGAGAGCCCACCTGCCCCCACCCATCCTAACAACCTTCTAAAGAACCACCATAGAGAGCGTTCTGACCAGCTTTCTCACTGTGTGGTGTGGAGGCTGCAGCGCCTCAGACTGGAAGTACGTGAGAAGTGTTGACGACAGCAGAGAAGATCATCAGGGCTCCTCTTCCCTCTATAAAATCCTCTTGGACGATGCTTCGCATCATTCAATGCAGGTCCAGCAGATTCCGAAAAACAGCCTCATCCCCTCCGCCATCAGACAGCTGAGCTGTTGTGTAAACTTTTAATCATGTCACAGACTCCGCATCACACTGATAACACCAATCCAAACCTCTGCATATTTGCATCATACATTTTTAATGCTCTGAACTTCCATATCAATGCGTTTTATGCACTGTGTTTTTTTTCTCCAACACTGTTTACATTTGATCACTGCTGCAGTTTACGCCACTGGACCTCTCAGCGCCGTCCCCCATTTACTTTGAAGGTAAATAAGACGCTTTGACACCCAGAATGCTTTTAGTGTGAACACAGCTTAAGAGATTTTTGCTTTGGCCTAGCAAAATGTATCAACCTAACTGGTAGAATAAAACAAATTAATTTGCTTATCAAAAAACTCCCAACCATAACCACAGATAAAGATCGTCTATGGTTAACATCCTCACATATCTATTTTTTACCAGAGTAAACAACTTGTTGTTTGACCAACAATTACCAGTTTAAATGCAAAGTTGAAGAGCTCTTAGGTATGTCTCTTAAGCTGTCTTTATTAAAGCAATGCACCTTGATACTCCAACAGAAGACTAGAGCAGAGCTTCCTCAAAACTTCACCATCCAAATGCCTCTGTTGAGTTCCACACATCTCACAGAAGAAGCTCACAAAAACATAGACCCTGCTGCATACTTGTAGTTTTTTTAGGCATAATCTTTATCTTTCCAAATAAGGCTTGTTGAACCCTGAAATGCCCAGGTTATTAAATACAATAGATGTGTACACTTCTCCATTAACTATAGTTAATGTCCCAGCTACAATATAAGGTATACATTACATTTTTGTACCTAGTCTTACCCAAATTTCAGATAAGTTGAAACAGAAAACCATTTTGTCAGAATAAAAATAATCATTTTCCCTGCATATGCCTCGGGGTTAGGAGAAAAGAATGAGAAGATTCAGGCCAGCCTATATGAATCTAAAAATACAGCTACTCTCCTCAGGAGCCGGGTTTAATAACATGTGCCATATGTCTGCAAATTTTAAGTATGAATCAGACATCTGATAATGACACAAACTATCACAGAGATACCAAGCTGGTGGGATAGATAGTAGACTAATATCACAAAGTATAAGAACCCACCGGAAACATTTTTCTGGGCTCGTTCTTCATTCTTTTTGATGCATGCAACAACTTCCAGACAATGAGCCCAGCTCTGTAACTCTACCAAATCTCTGCTAAATTTAGATCTTAAAGTTTAAGTCCATTCTTATAGCTGTTTTCTATAACAGGGGTTGTTTTAAAACGTTATTAAAAGAGTGATATCTCCAGGCAAAAGAACTGGGAATAAGCTCCAAGGCGTAAGCACCTAAAGGGGTCAACAGCCTACATTACATATTTCATCTGCAGTCCAGGTATTAAAACTGCTTGATTGTCAGTAATTTCACATCCTGTTGGAGGAAAACTGTTTGTACCACTCTGCTATGTTTGCAGAAGGTAGATTCACGGTATTGATTTATATTTTTAATGTTTCAGAGTTCAAATTTGACATGATGGTATTAAAATGACTCAGTTTATAAAGCATATACATACTGAGTGTACTTTTCTATACTTTAAATTATATGTATGTATATGATTGTAACCATGAGCGTTAATACAATTCTCAAAGAAAATATTTTGTGCATTTCCAGGTTGTTTCCACCACCTGGAAATATTATTTAAAAAGATGTTTCTTGACCTAATATATTTCTTCCCAAAGGAAACCATCTTGGTTAATCACAGCTTATTAGTCTTTATTGGAAATACTATTAACAGACCAGGGGTTTCTGAGTGGAGTCATTTAGCAACTTCTTCCTACGACACCCTAAACTGCGAGGGGTGAAATGATATTATCAAAGCTCATTAATTCATCTAATAATTTCTTATTAATTTAGAAGATGAGGTACATAACTCATTTCAGCCAGTTAATTGCATACCTGCAAATAAAGAAAAGGTAGTTTTTTTTAGAAAAATAACATTCCTTAATAGTAACACATTGGTCAGTTTTGGGATGGACACATTTTTTATTCACTTTATAATGTAAAGCCAAGCCTTTATGAATAGACTCAAATCACTTAGCTTTCAATAAATGCATTTAAGTAAATTGCTAATTTGTCAACCAAAACCAACATTTTATAGACATGGAAATATGCACATGTAAAAGAAAAGTGATATAACAAAGTTTTAATATATTTTATAATATATCATGAATTATTGTGCTAGAGAGCTTGTTGGCTTTGCTAAAGCATATTTATATATATATATATGTTCTATATTACATTCAGTAGCCCTGTATGAGTTACTGCCTGAGATTAAGAACATATCCAGTCTTGAATAGCTGCCATGTGCTTGTGATATAAAAATACATTTGTTCAATCTATGATGAAGAAAATGCCAGATAAAAAATTAATCCCAACTTCTTAATGATTGCATTAAGTGTTGTCATTTTTGGTGCATAGGGTCTCTCCCAGTTGGCTGAATATCCCCACTTGGTCTTACTACACAGTTGAATTTCCCATAAAGAAAATCAGTCGCTTTCCACTATTTGCTTGCCAAAATTGGTGATATATTCTAGAAAATTTTGGGGCAGTCTTCATTAGGAGCCTCAAGATTGAGCAGCGTCATTTTTGTACCCTCTGTTGCACCAACACATATCGGCCTAAAAGTATTTATTAGTATCAGACTAAAAGTATTTATTAAGTGCTCAGGGATCTGTGCCACGTCAAATTGCACTAGATGACTGGAAACTCTGTAGAGGCTGAAACACAGGTCAGTGACCTAATAACTCTGATGATACACTTGAGTGACTAACCTGGTTTTTAAGTTCAGTCCGAGCCCAGAGAAAGGAATGGAATCCAGCCAGATGATTTCCCACAGGATGTGGTAGAAGCCACCCAGAGAGTTCCAGGAGTAGAAGCCAGCAGACAAGGAAGACCAGAGGTATCCGGAAGGAGAATCCAAAGCCGTTGTCGATGAGGAAGCAGAACTGCAGGCCAGAAGTTCAGAGATCCAAAGAGGTTCCCAAAGAGAAATCCAAGCCGGGTTTAGGGGGCAGATCCATGGTCGTTAGCAGGCAGAATCCAAAGGAAGTCCGAAGACAGGTAAGGCAAACAGATCAGAGCAGGGGTAGGCAAATTCAGAAGTCCAGGAGCAGGAACTAGTCAGGATCAGGCAATCAGAATTACACACTGGGTATGCTAGAGAACTCCAATCTTTGTCTCAAATAATCTGGCACTGATGGCTGTGACCAAGCAGTTTAAATAGGAACTTGAACAAGTGGATCTGATGAGTGATATTGAAAACTGGGCGGAGCTAAGCAGTTGGATGAACTGAACCAATAATCCAGTCATCAGTGCCAAGATCATGACATAAAGCCATGCTTGTCTGAGAATCATGTCTTTCACCGCAGACTCCAAGGATTTCCCAGTGAAAGACTGTGGTGCAATCGCTTTGCTCTTAGGTTTTGTACTGAGTGATCTGTGGGCTCGTTTGATTTGTAAGTTGATTTCAGGGAAATGCTCAAGACTTCTTCATAGTTAATCTTTGACAAAGGATATCATATCCTTTCCCTCTGTGTCCTCTGCCACTAATTGCTCAGGTTGTTCCTGCAGGTTCAGTTCTGTACATTAACATATATGGCAGTGAGGTCCACTTCTCTGTGCAGCAGGTATCTGATGGCCCGTTTGTTTTGTTGTGCTGTATCCTCTGTACTGCTAACACTTCATTCAGCCTCCATGGTTCTTTTTCAGTCGGGCCTGCTTACTTAGTAATACCAGTGTTTGAATATGCCCATCTTAATTATCTTGCTTCAACTACTCCTTTTCAGTCAGTATTCTGTTCTCCGACTTGTGCTGCTAGCTATGTTAGCTTCAACACTGATGGTAATAGACTGTATATGCTCTGAAGAGCAGTTAATCTACTGTGATGGCAATATTCCTAAAATGGCTTTGTATAAGGAAATATAACAATGCTTCTTTCTTTGAATATAATAATAATAGTAAAGTAATAAGAGTGAATAATATAATAATAATAATAATAATAATAATAATTGTAAAGTAAATCAAGGATATATAAAGGAAAATGGTGAGTCCTATACCATGAACCTATTTTATACCTCAGAGCACCTCAGTCTGAAGATTTGAGTTAACTGCATCTAGAGAGGGTGCTGATGAATATAGAACTGTATCATCTGCATACATACGGTTGGAGGAAAATTCAAGCTGATCACAGATTTGATAAATGTAGATTGAAAAGAATAAGGGCCCTAAAACAGACCCTTATCAGTGTGGATCCCCTTGTTCAGTGTGACCACGTCAGACAACACAAGACCCAACTGAAGAAACTAAAGAAGTTTTGTTAAGCAACTATTTATCCAAATAACCATGTTTGTACTAAAGCCATGTTTTTGTATGATAATTAAGGAGGTGATATTGAAAATAAAAATGAATCAAAATGTAACTGAAAACCGGCACAATCTATTTCTGAATCATATTTATAGATCTACTAATTATACAGTAACAGAGGAAATCGGAAAGATGGTGCAATTAAACTGTCCAGCAACACAAAGAAAAGCAGAGTATCTCAACCAGCAGTACACAGTCTAAAAAATCAAGAGCTAATGTGCAAAGAACTCTAACTCTAACTCTATTTTAGTCTGCAAATGGTGTCAATATAATTTCCTGGAATTTGGAAATATATATTTTTCAGCTGTTAGAATGGGACAATATTTTAGAATAAGAACATTATACAATCAGTGACACATGGTGATTGTAGTGTGATCATCTTGGACTGCTTCAGAATCTGAGTGATTCGTAATGAGGAATGAAAGTATGAATTCTGCTCTCTATCCTAAGATCCTGAAGGAGAATATCCTACAGTTAGTTAACTTATATTATCTCAAGGCCACTTTGAATATAAACCAGAAAACCTGTACTAAATGGCCCACAGGAAAAGAAAGTTTGAAAGGGTCTAGTAAAAGTTCGAGATGCAATAGTATTGCTTTAAAAGGACAGTTGATGTCATATAACATTCTTCAAAGACTTAACTTACAACAATTCTTCAGAAAATACTAAGGCAAAGTGATGTATAAGAATTGTTGCCTGTTATAGAAAACACTTGGGTTTTTATTTATTTTATTTTTTTTTACCATTTATTAGGTTATTAGGTTTTGGGTCCAAGTACTTTTCACATGCTTTTTCACATGCACATTTCACAAGCTTTCTCTTTTACTTATGAAATCTTCTCTTGGAAACATAATATTGTTTTTATTCAGTTTTAAGTTTGTGTAAGAAAAGCAGCAACAGAAGAATTCATCAGCAGGCAAAGGCAATTTTATAATACAGCATAGCAAAGTGTGTATTTTTTCTGGGTGAGATTAAGAATTAGCAAAAAATAAATAAATAAATCAGTTTTCTAACATTAACCTTGTTTTTTGTGTTTATTTGATAGTTTGTTTTTATAGCTGGTGAAAATCAAACAACGCGTCACACACCTTTTTTTCTCATTCAAAAAAATATTCTTTTTTCGCAGAAACATTGCAAACTTCTGACTTAACAATCACCCTCTGAAGCTTGAGGAATAAACTTTAATGGCAGCTAAAATAGAAAAAAAAAATCCTACACCTGATCTGTTTTTTACAGGCTCATGTAGATATATGCTGCTTATTTCTGCAACAACCCCAAATATCTGAAGCGATACAACAACTCATGACTCCAATCCCTTTGTTAAATTTGCAGCACATTACAGATTTATTTTGTTCATCACATTTTGTTGTGGTCCTAACAGATAAATGCTCATTGTAATCATTTTATTTGTTGAATATTCTTATTTATGCATCTGAATTGTTACCTTACAGTCATAAATTTGCTCAGTGTTTTCCCCAGTTATTGAATAAAACATGAGGCATTTAATATGAGATAGGTAATAATAACAGTGAGAGGCAACTAGGATGAGCATTTGTGAACTCACGCCGTATGTCTCCGTTTTGGAGGGCTTGTAAAGATTCACACACTTTGCTCCAAGCCAGGAGAAAATTGTGTCCCACTGCAGCAAATGAATACCACCATGTCTTTGAGGCAAATGAAAACCCTTCAGTCTGAGTGGATTTGAGCAGCCGAGAGTCAGCTGCAGCTCTCCCTGGTGTCACCACTCGCCTATTAGTCTCTATAAAGAATGATGAATTAGAGAAGGAGGTGGAGGAAAGCCTCTGCACTGATGCTGAAGTCATAAGAATGATAAAGTGATCAGTCCCAGCACCTTAATGGTCAGTGAATGCAGATAAATGCATGAGATATATTCTTTTTAAAAAGGGAGATTTACCGTACATGCTGATCTTTCAGTCCCAGAGTCTAAACCAAAAATACTTTTTGTATTAAAAGGCAATTGAATTATTGATTTATGCTTTGTTTGTTTTTTATCTTTTGGTTGAAAGGCAGCTGTCACAATCAAAGAAATCACATTTATTAGTAAAGCAAATCCATTTTTAAAGTAAACATATCTGTAAAATATTTCCTAAGGGACATGCAAGGGAATGTGCTTAAGTTTTAAAGCATTCTTAATTTGGTTTACGCCTTGCTTCTTAAGTATTTCAACAGTTAGAAATGTTTTCTTTAGAACATGAACCGCTCTGTCATCCATTCAGGTCCAAAGTTTGACTAATAGCTCTTTGGGAATCACCTTGCTGCTGCTAAAAAAACTAATTTATATCTCTTAAAAGATAAACTGCCTCTCTAATAACTTGTATATATTTTAATTTCTCAGGTGTAGCAGCTTTTGCAAAGTAAAAAGTAAAGTAAAAAAAAGTATAATCCACCGAAAAACTTTAAAAGCATTTAAAATTTTAGCAGCTCTGAAAGAGTAAAGCTCAACCCTTTTCCTTAAGAGTTATTCTCGGCCTAAAAGGTCACATCTCTTTCACACATCACAGGAAAGGGAGAAAACATAATCAGAGGGCAGCAGAGGAGGGGTGAAAGGGATCTGGTCAAACTGTATAAACATTGATATACAGTGTTGTTGATTGAATCAAGCCAGAAATGTAAGGGAAACAATCTGAGCCAAGGACACAAGTGAAAATAAATTCCTTTCAGTAACATATTTACAATGAGTTCTGAAGGTCCAGGGAGAAACTCAGACAGAGAGGGAGTAGAAATACAATTCAGAAATGCTTTGACCTGCAGATAAAGACTTTTAAAGATTCTCAGTTTCAGATTACAGCCCATCTATCTATCTATCTATCTATCTATCTATCTATCTATCTATCTATCTATCTATCTATCTATCTATCTATCTATCNATCTATCTATCTATCTATCTATCTATCTATCTATCTATCTGGGCAGGAAGTTGATTTAGAAAACGAAAACAGCTTACATTTATTTGTTTGACCTTTTTTAACATTAAATCACCTTTACCCACTCAACTCGCCTTATTTAAAAAAAAAGATAAATAAAACGAAAAAGTTTTATCTAAAACTGGTTTCCATTTCACACAACTTAGACAATTATTTCCTTCTGCATTTATACGAAAAAAAACACTAACTATTTTCTTCTAAAAGAATTTAAAAAATGATGCTCCCTTTAAAAATGTGTCGAACCTACACTTATATAGGTTTTGAGAGAAGTTAAAAAACTCCAACATTGAGAAAAATAAAACAGCTTTTGGTGGAAGGCTGTCTACAATGACACATACATGACGCCCTCTTTCATAGGACTTTTAGTACTGAAAGTGAGAGCTACACAAATGTTCAATGGTCTCTTCAGCTTTCTGTGTGAACCCACCTGAGAGTAAAATTCTGCACTAAGATAAATGTGCTCCTGTCATTGCATCTACTTATCACTAAGTGCTGACCAAGATCATTCATCAGCATGTCAACAAAAGGGATTTATCACGATGAGTCTGTTTTAGAGCATTCACTATGATTACCCTCCACTCATAGACAAGTGTAGTTATAGTGAAATATGTTTGTTTTATTATCTTAGAGTAAAAAAAAACTTCCAATAAGAACACTGGCACTAATCCTCAATATTAAATGATATTTGCAAATTAGTTGAGAGTTTGAAATAAACTCTTTGCCTCCTTAAATGAAAATCAATAATTCCTTTACTCTTAAAAAAAAAACAAAAAGCAAATCACTCACATATAATATTTTAAAAGAAGAAACACTTAGTCTGAGCACTTAATGGATGTTTGTCTTACAGAACCTTTCATCTGACACTGATAAATGAGGCACAGTCCTACCTGGAAAAACAGCCCATGCATTAGTTCAATGTTAATGGCATGACCAAATGAGGTCAGGGGTTTCTCTTTGTTTGTTTGTTGTTGTTTTTTTCATTTGCAGCACTTTAAATTCGTGTAAGGATATTTTTTTTTATTAATTTGCATATTTGTTGAGAATAAAGCTGTCCAAACATCTGTGAACACGTTGAAACTCAGAGTTTACAAAAAATGAGCTGTCAGTTTTTTAGAAATTAATGATGCCTCCTTTTTTTTAACCAAGTGTCAATCAATAACAGATATTTATCAGTTCTTTCATGATTTTTATCATTGTCCCTATTCCGAAGCGCAAAGTGTCAGGATTTTTTAGAATTTCAGGATGATATTTGCCATTTAGACGCCAAAAACAAAAATTTGTAGAATTAAATAAAACAAATACAGTCAGATAGATTAGCTGAGTGTGATGCTTCTCAGAAAGTCTGGGCCTGCAGTATCCTCTCCTCATGTGGCGTGACAGCCAAGAAGCTAAATATTTTGTTATTGCAGTCAGCATGCTGTGCAGTAATAGGATAAATGACTGTTAATCACTCTGACAAATAACAAACAGAGGTTAAGGTTGGGAGCAGGCAAAGGTTTGATTGATGTCGGCAATGAAAAGTTATCTGCAGCTCAGACATTGTGAAATTCCAAACTTGACTTTGCAGATCAACGTTCAACTATTAGAGAAGCTATACCAAACAAAATGGTTTGTAAATTAAAATTAAATCAAAAATATTTATCATTTAGTTTTGTTTTTAGCAGATTGTAATCCACTCTTTGATAAAAGTAATTCCCTTCTTTTCTTGTCTAAACTCATGTCAATGTTTACATAGACTTCTTTTATTTTTAGAAGTTACTTCTAGAAGTAGAATACAAAATCCCTTTATTGTCCCACAATGGGGAAATTGGGGAGTGACCACAGGAAATGGTTATGGCAGAAGTGGTCACACAATGTGCACCTTAGTGTATAAAGTGTATAAAAATAACAGATAGAAAAATAAAACAAATACATTATTGTGCTGAACAGTGTTTTTAAAATATAATACCCTGTATTTGGAATATGTATCTGGAATATTAAAAAAAATCAATAACAGCTGTGGACATTTTTGCAGTAATGGATAATGGAAAATAGATAATGGATATTTGAAAAATAAAATAAAAATTGAAAAACCAAAGATAAAATTAGAATAAATAAATAAAAATAAAAAAAATGAAAGCAGCATGTTATTTAACTGACTAAGTTATTCATTTGTTGATTGCTTTTCCCTGCTGTTCCTGTGACTTTTAAGTGGTTAATTTGGAATTTTCTATAGCCTCATTTAAAGCAAAGGTTTGGCATCAAAGTGACAGAATTGAACCTATTCCAATAATACTCAGCAATTTAAACTTTTGATCACTCTCTGGTCTTTTTTGTGACATTCTGGTCACTTTTAGCCCCTATTTTGAAGAGTACTGTCCTTCAGGGGCAGGGCTCTGCCAATTCTAGAATAAATGTCGGAAGTACACACGGAAGAGCAAATGAAATCTGCAGAAATCCATCCTAACTGCCAGAATTAAGTCACAAAGGCAATTTAATGATGTCATTAAATCCACTGACCTTAGTTGTAGGGTTCCCCCCAAAACTTGTGTATCTTACAAACCTTTACTGGCAAAAATATAGCAATCAAAGCATCTCTATAAACAGCAATCAGGGGTCATTTTTATAAAAAAAAAAATAAAATAAAAATAAAAAAGCGTTAAATAAGAATATAAAATAAAACTCTGAATCGTCTAAAGTTTTGAAAAAAAAACGCATTATTTTTTTTGGCAGATTAAAAAAGTTTTTTCTGAATTTATTAACTTATATTGTCCACTTACTAGACAGTAAGGTGGCAAAAGTGACGTGGGCTACTCTGCTTTAATTTTAGCAAGATTGATAATATGCAGCACTTAGATTTTGGTTAACAAATTATTAATCTTGAACGGTCTGATAAAATCATTTAGGGTGTTATTATTATTATTATATGATTAAAGATGTGTGAGTCTGTTAAACCCCACTAATACCTGCCTGAATTAATGTTTTTCCAAGTAGTTTATCTAATTAGGACAGTTCCATTGTCTGGCTATACAGTTATCATCTTCATTATGTACGTGGCAAAGATTTGGGAATGGAAAGAGAGCTGTGTCCTTGATTTAAGAACAAAGTTTAATATTTTGATAAGGCTTGAGCCATGGATGTCTCCTCATCTGCAAATTTCTTTGATGTGATGATCTGATGATGTGGCATACTGCAGTTGTATAAAATGCTTCTCTAACTTTGATTTGGGCCACTTGGGCCCGGTTGGTAAGCACTGCCTTCTGTAACGCTAAGCAGATTATAATTTCTATCAAAATCTTTTGCCATGTCACATGGTTATTTAATACATATACATAATTAAGTGTTTTTTAAAGAGTTTGTCCTGAGTGATCTCTTAAGGAAAGTACAATGAAATAGCAGCATGCATCATGAGAAACCACAACTTACACCTACAGTATATGCTGTTTCAAAGATGAAATTGTGGATTCTGACCAAACATGGCGGGAAACCTCACTTCCATGTTTATTGTGGTTCAGGAGCTTTTGCTTACGTCACAGCTGTATGTCCCGCCTTGAACCATAAACCTGCAACTTGATTGGCTAACATATTTTAGGTCGGACTAAAAGCTATTTATGTTGGAGCGGTACAAGATGGATTCTCTTGTGTGAACTCACAGTACTGTGATAATTCATTTTGCAGGCAAGGTTACCAAATGTGGGACATTTTAAACAAAGACTCATCTACAGTGTCACTGCACACCACACAACAAAGTGTTATTTTGGAACACTTGCTTTTAGCAGTGTCAGTATTAGGTACATTAGGTATGGAAAATAAATCTTAGGCAAATAATTGGGTAGTGATCCATTTACTGGACTGGTAGGTCATACTTTGTGTGAGGGCTACTTGTACTTAGAGCTGAGAGAAGATATCTTTGTATACCATTAAAGTTGAATTTAAAAAAGATTACTTTAATGTAAAGCAAGGACTTTTCAGGTCCCATGATATTCTTTTCCACCCTTTAGATGTTACTGTTTTTATGTGTATGAGTTATGGTATAAAAGAGTTAGGTAAAAAGAGAATGTCCCGGGTGGACATAGATCTATGTGACCTGTTGAAGGAAAGTTCTTAAGTAGATTTCTGGGCTAAAGAGTGGGCCACAGCTTCACTGATCAGTCTTGATGACCCGCTGCTACAGTAGGAGTTGTCAGATGCAGTATTGCTGGCATACCACACTACATCCATACTTTCTGTGGGGATGTTCTCTGTCGTACAGCAGGAAACATCTCAATAGCAGAGATAATCAAAGTTTGTTCCTCCACAGCATTCTCAAGCAGAAACGATGTTGGGCCTTTTTTATTAATAAAGGTTGGGTTCTCAGTTTTCTGTCATGTCAGCAAATATTATTATTATATTATGCAACGATAAGCACTTTTAAAGTAAACAACACCCAAATTTTTAAGTCGGGTTGTTCTTGTGCCTTGACAGTCAGCGGGACTCATCCATCAGCAACATATTTTGATATGAGGCAGATGCTGTCAAGGTGTTTATTTTAAGTCACATGGTTGATTTTACCTTAAAGCCTCTGACACAACAGACAGGAATGTCAGAAGTGTAGCTGAATGTCAGGGGTGTTTTATTTTAAGTGTCCTCACCATAGTCAGCATTGGAACTCATCCAAAACTGTCCCATGCTGTAACCTCTAGAAATCACTATGTGTTCAGTTAGACTGTCTGCACGTTATGCACTCATAGGCAGATGCCTTACAGTCAGGTGAACAAAATATGAACAAAATGAACATAAGCTATTGCTAGGACACATTCAGGAAAAGATGGATACAATTTCATGGGAGAAGTTAGAGGGCTGCACGGTGGAGCGATTTGCGGTGCTGTTGGCTTGCAGCAAGATGGGTATAGGTCTGATTCCCAGCCTGGGGCCTTCCTGTATGGAGTTTACATGTTCTGGGTGTATGCTTGAGTTTTCTCCATGTACCCCAGCTTACTCCCAAAGTCAAATGACATCAATTTACATTGCTAAATTGTGCAGGTGTGCATGTTTGTATGTCTATGTGTCTCTGTGTTGCCCTGCAATAGCTTGGCGTATTGTCCAGGGTGTCCCCTGCCTCTTGCTCAGACTGCCAGAGATAGGCATTGGCCCCACCTGGACCCTAACGGAATAAGTGGGAACAGATGGATGGATATGAAGTTAGAAAAATGAGATATCAGATAATAATCTATGCAAACTGGAATGGTTTGGATGGAGAAATTAAGCAAAGCACAAACAAAAGCAGTATGAAGAACAATTTGTTGATAGCTGTTGTTCTTAAACATTAATTGGATCAGGATTTTCCCAGAATGCAAGACACTCCCAAAAAGATGAAGCTTTAAAGGAAATTCTGGAATCCATGCGAAGCCTGCTATAAAGCAACATTCAGCCACCCCTCTTTCTCTTTGCTCATGGATCCAGAGATGAACCCTTTTAGATCACCTGAATGCTTGTCCTTTTGGCAAAGTACCAAAGTTCTTCAAACCCCAATCAAATAGTTAAATAAACCCTGCGTCCAAGAACAACACAGCTTCAAGCTAATTGCTTCCCTCTCTCTCTGAGTTTTACAGGTGCAACCTGGCCATAATATCCAGCAGAAACTGAATCAAAGCAGCCTTCTTCCACGGGTTGCAGTACTAAGGAACAGCAAGAAACATCTGGGTTTTTTTCCCCCCAAAGGACACAGCTAGCCCACTTAGCTTTTAACTTACCAGTGTAGGTACCACATACATTGGGTTGGTCAGATCTACTCAGGGCCAACACATGCCAGTGACTTTACACTATATGATTGGCTGAACGTTGATGTGTTGGCAACCACAATGATGTAAAACATTCATTACGTATTACATAATGAAGTGTCCATGTGCCAAGTCGGGAGCATATCGTTTTGGTGTGTTTTATGTTCAATGAAGTTTTACCTGATGGATAACAAAACTGAAAAGATTTGTTTTTGGTGAACTAAGTATCTGCAAGACCATGGTATAAAAGGCAGAGCTGGGTAGTGCTGTGGCTAGTGTGCACAGTAGCTCACAGGTCACATTAGCTCACATTGCCTTCGCCATCTTTGTTATTAGTCACTGCCACAGCAAATCCCATAATGCTAGCGAAGAGAGCTCTCGTGAAACAATCTGGGAAATATCTGCTCATCCAGTGACCATGGATGATCGATACTTTTCAAGGTGCATTGTGGGAAATTTTGAGTCCTCTACTTTTTCATCCAGATATTCTACTAAAATAGCATAGACACTATATAGTGCCATATATATTGATTAGGGAGGACGTTCGGACACAGCCTGAGACTAGGTGTCACCTTGTTAAATGGCAGAGCTCAATCTGTGTTAGAATGCAGTACTTTCCTTTAAAACTAAGAATTATTGTTTTATACTTTCTACTCCTTTAGGTTTTCAAAGTAAATATAAAATAATTGCAAATATAAGTAATAATGTGTTTAGACCCCAGAAGAGATGCGATTCTTATTAAATGGGTAAAATACAGTTTGTCTTAGTGGCGTTGCCAAATGATGACACCATCAGCAAGGGTTGGGCCCCAAACAAATCACCATCCAAGTAGATCTGGTACCTACGCTGACAGCCCTAAGACCCACTGGAGGCACCTCTGCTTCCTTAAAGTGAAAAAAAAATCAACCATTTTTATCAATAGTGAAAGGGAAAGTTTTTCCAGCCTAAACAGCCATAACCTTTAACATTTAATCTGTTTTATTGTGTTTTCAAAGCCAACCAGCATAAGCAGGGATTGCATGGTAACCCCATGATGGCTAAATAGATGCTAATATATTTTGAATTTATTAAGAAACTTTATTTCAATAAGGGTTTAAATGCCAGTATGACATTAATGTTAATCTCTTTTCTGATCCACTCAGTACAGTAAAATGCTGAAATAGGACAGAAAAGGCTTTGAAAGATGAGTTCCCTTCATTTACTAGCCGTTAACTAATGGCATTAACTATTCAACCATAATTTGAACTTCAGTTGCACTTTCATCTGTTCTCCCAACACACAGACAGTTGGGCATGGCAGTCATAAATGTATTTGACATAACATAAATGCATACATTATTACAGTCTGTATGGGCTTTGAATACCAATTGAAGATATTTTGAAGATGAGGGATATATGTAAATAATCAAATCTATGGAATATAATAATATGATCTAGCTGTCTATCATGCTCAAACTGTTATTTTATTATTAAAAGGGCTCAGTATTTCTTGATTGACAGGAAAATATGATTGATTGATTGATTGATTGATTGATTGATTGATTGATTGATTGATTGATTGATTGATTGATTGATTGATTGATTGATTGATTGATTNGATTGATTGATTGATTGATTGATTGATTGATTGATTGATTGATTGATTGATTGATTGATTGATTGATTGATTGATTGATTGATTGATTGATTGATTAGTGGTAGGACTGGATCAAAATTTTACATAGAGATATATCGACAAAATAAAGAACTTATCATTTCAAAAAATTGTTTTACTCCTAAATTATTAAACATACTAGCACAGCAAACTAAATGTTGACTGTTTTAAATCTTTTATTTTGGATAAACAGTCAGATTGGTTGAAAGTTACAGTCATTTAGCTTTAGAAAAGTATTCTATGTAACCTCTTTAAAAAAAAAAAAAATCTTTTAAAGTGTAAACAGTACATTGGGATTAATTATAGCACAATTTCTTCCATTAAATATGGTAACATAGCATCAATGCATACAATATTACTTTTTAAGAGTTTACCAAACAGAAGCTGAAGTTTTATTTTGAACTCTGACAACAGAAATATGAGTGATAAAAGAACCATTAACTTTTAGAGTTTAACATTAGCTTTTAAACATGCAAAACTTATATTATTTTAACTTATTTTTTCTCCTTAGGTTAGTAGGACAAAGGATCCATGTTGCAATCCGCTTTACCAGAGTGGTTTCACTTTTCATACGTAGACTCTATTCTGTTGGCTCTGAAGCTCGGTATCTGGTCCGATGTGGGCTGGTCTGAGAACTGTGCCGCAGCTATAGACATACAGTATTAGCATTGCAGATGTCTGTGCTTCCTGCAACATGATTTTCACTGAGATGGTTTCTAATCTTGAATACCCAAGTAGACCTCCGCTT
>NW_015150695.1:1018598-1022554 GCF_000732505.1 Cyprinodon variegatus
AAGACTTTATGGAGATGAACGTTGTCTAAATTCATTATCAGAACACGTAGGTGCATTACTTCTGGCCTCTTTATGCTGGTAAGATGTTGACTGATGACATGTTGAACCAGAACTGATATTTCCAGGACACTGTAAAATGATTTACATTGCTTCAATTTTATTTTATTTCAACATAAATAAAAACCATAAACTTCTGTGTACCTCATGTGAAAGAAAGTGGAGGTAGCAACATGTTTTGTTGTTCATTATTATAATTTTTATGATGGATCCTTTCAAAGCCCTGGTGGAAAATATGCCACAACTAAATTTATCTTAAACATTTCCTGGCAAAGTGATAAAAAAATCAAATCATATGATTTCCATTAGTATCAATCTCCTTGCAATTGTTTATATTATTACTGCTGAGAGAGTGTGACTGATACTTACAAAAACAACCACCTTAAGACTATACAGGAGAAGCCATCTCCGCTTCAGATAGACGGCTTTCCTGATACAGCATACGTCCGTCATCCAGAATGCTCTCTTCCTCCATCCTGTAAGTTCTCCATCACTGGGTGATTACAGCTCTGGGATGATGGATGAGGGCACAAACACTTTCTTTCTGTGCTCCTTCTCAGGGCAAGAATGTCACGCACTCACTCCCTTGTGGCCATCAATCTGGTACCTCAGCCACTCAAACCTGAGTCCAATAACATGACTGTACTTCAGACTGAAGAAGAGAAAAGGAGCATAATAGGGAGAGCAAGCAGAGGATGGGGAATCTGTGGTAGAGAAGGAAAACAAGCTGTTCACACTGACATCAAATGTACCTCAGAGGGTCGTCAAGAGGAAGCGCTGAGCGAGCACCGTCCCGGCATGAGCGCCTGCAGACGGGAAGTGAGCGCCAGGCGGGGAGTGTGTCTGCAGGAGGACGATGAGCTAATGCACGAGGGAGGAAGGGAGAATCACCTCTTCCTCCTCTTGATTCCACTTGATTTATGTGACAACTTTAAAAACAACATTAGGCACAAATAAAATCACAAAGGATCATTTTGCTAGTAAATCAAGGACTTATTACTGAGATTCGCATCACGTCAAGATGGCAGAGAAGCATTTTGCAGAACACATTCAGAAGTAATGATGCAAGACTTTATGGAGATGAACGTTGTCTAAATTCATTATCAGAACACGTAGGTGCATTACTTCTGGCCTCTTTATGCTGGTAAGATGTTGACTGAGGAGACGTTGAAGCAGAGCAGTTCACATCTTCATATTAGTATATCATTTTGTCATATTTCAGCCTTGCCGTAAAATTATTTGCAATGCTTTAACAATTTAGCATTTCAACAAATTTACTAATCTCAAACTGTTGTGTGCTTTATATGGAAGATGGTGGAGGTTCAACGAGGCATTCCTTTTGCAGTTTCAGGGAATCTGGTCAGAGTGGATATGAAATGCAACTGTACGTTGAATGCTTTGCCTGCTCACTCAAATGGTTTGTATGTTTTATATTGAATATAGCTACAAATTCCGTATTTGTATATATATCTAATTTGTCTGCACCAATATTACTAACTCAAATTCGGTGTAAGTGCAAACCTACTTGGCAATAAACTTGATTCTGATTCTGAGTTGTGCTGAACTGAGCTCTTTTTGGCCTGCTTCTCCTCCCTCCCTGCAGATCCCGGGGGTATTGCCAGTGGCCAGCTTCCAGATCATGTATCATTTGATAATTGTCTGCATACAAGTTGCAAAAGATCCCAAATAAAGTCAACGGGTGATCATTGTGTCATGTTATGTTAATATTTTTAGAAAGTTAACAGTTCTGAAAACTGGTTGTGCTTAAGAGCTGAAGTTCCCTTAGAAAAAATGAGAATCCACAGAAAACCTCCAAAATAAAATGGTTGCAAAGCGATTGCTGTATCTAATATGATCTAAAATTCTGGATCTTTGATAAATTTAAATGTGACAGATTAGTATGTTTTGTAACCTTGTTAAACAACTGAAAATTGTGAACAACCTCTGAGTGTTAAATTGAGTAAATATGACCTCCTCAGGGTTAATGAGAAGTGATGCGTTCTGTCAAAGTGCTGTCCCTTTTAGCACCATTTCCACCAATGCCATAACACCATAAAGGGGTGGCTGAAACCTATTGGCTCATTAAGCCATGAGGGCCCACTGTTCAGCCTTTTATGGATTAGGTATTGGAACATGGAAATTAATATAAATTATCATTATCACACCATCTCTAAAAATGTAACTCTGTAGCCAAACGTGAACCAGAAGGCACTAGAAATGATAGAAAGTATTATGTTTTTATTTGCTCTGCTTTTATTATCAATAATGGTAGTGTATTTGATATGCAGCTGGCTTTGAAAATTCAAAAAGGAGTCATTGCCTTCCTTGTTCAGGAAATGTCTTTGCATTTCACTACATTCCAATTACACTAGAAATTAAGGAAATATAAAACTGTATTTTCCATGAGACAAATACACTGTCTACTTTTAGGACTCTTCCTAAAACATTTCCTTTTAATATATATTGAGAGTGGCTCATATTATCCAGAGTTACCTCTATAGTGATGCTGCTTTAGGCGTGGGCTGCTGGAGGCCATATGGACAATTTTTCATCGTTCTGCTTCAATCTATCCCTATTCTCTCATTCTACAGAATGTAAAAAATTTTATGTTCTCTGCTTTTTCATGTCATAGTAGCCTTATCTGGCCTGGTTATGTTTGGCTATGACATCATCCTGGATTTATACATCAGCTGGGCTGCTGCCATCAATACAATTGACTATAGATGATAGAGTAAGGCCTGTTTTTCATTGCTTTGTTCTGTTTTTCTCCTAATATGACATTTTGCCAAAATTAGATTTGTTACCTCATCTCTATTTATCTTTCAAACAGCCACTGGAAACAGAAATTTAGTTCAATCCAAGGGAGCTGACCTGGAGATCAGGATTTTACCACGCTATTCGCTGGTCATCATGGGAAATGCTGTCATCCTTCCAGGAAAACAATGCAGCCTTTGTCCACTGGGGGGAGCAAAAATTGATCAAAAGGGAAAGTTCTTTAGAACTGCTTTAAATAGAAATGTTTGAACCAATCTGATTGAATTTTCACCACAAACTGCCATGAGATAAAATGTGCTGTGAAATGGAATTTTATGAATAGACTGAACTGAACGGAATTGAATATAATTTGATTTATTTGAATTGAATCAAATTGAATCGATCAGACTCACACTGCACCTGAACAAAGTGAGCAGGTTGCAAATTAGAACCACCTTAGAACCAGGATCAGAATAACGGTCAGTTAAAAGCAAATTTAGATTTTTGATCAGAGGAGTTGAACAATATTCCAACAAGAGGAAAAACTGCTTATTGAAACACTTTTGACAGCCGCCTTTTTCTGTCCACTTATGTTGGCTGTTGATAGCATTTGAAAAAATACATCTAAATCATCAGTGTCCTGTCTGAGTTACATCATCAGCCCCTGTCAACATCAAGTTCCCTTTCACTTTGTCAGTGCTGCGTTATCATTGCATTACAGCAGTTTGAGAAATGATGAATTTGATTTGAAACATTGGTGCTGCATTACCTCATCCTGATAGTAGAAAATAAAAGCAGAACTAATATCAGCTGTGATAAATTCAACAACTCAGGCTGACAAGATAGCCTTTGAAGAAAACGTTAAAAAAAAAAACAGAGACTGACGATGAATAAGCATCAGGATTTGAAAAATTATAATATCTTGTTGGCTACAGACTAAACCAGTAAATTTGAATGTTTTATAGTCCATTGTTGATCTGTCAAAGCAAAGCTCTCTAAAATATATCACAAAAGATAGATGTAGAATTTTTACTTCTGAAGAGCTTTATTCTTTTGAATTCGTTGTAAAAAAAACAACAAAAAAAGCCATATTTTATAAAACAACAAAATAAATACACAAATGTCATTCTGTTATTACTTGATTC
>NW_015150695.1:1022564-1031814 GCF_000732505.1 Cyprinodon variegatus
GGTTATTAGCAAAGAAACCAGGTGAGAACTTTATAACTACTGAATTTATCATGATGATTTATTATTCATTATATTTATTATTATTTTACTGTTTGCCATATTATGGTTTATCTGACTTCTAATTATCATGACTATAAATATTCATTAATGGATTTTGCAGTTAGCTCTCATTATATTATTTTTTTTTATCTCATTATTTTTATTTTTTGCATTTTAGAAAATCATTGATTAGAAAAAAAAAACATTTTCAAATATTCAGCTAAAACCTGATCGCAATTCCCCCTCTCCCTCAAAATCAAAACTCTGGGTTTCACTGATTTATTGACTATTCACCACCATTTTTCTTCCTTTAATTCCAAGATAAAAAAAAAATAATAATAAAAACAACAGAGAGGCAGTGACAGCTTGACGTATTTCGATGTCCACATCTGTCACAGACGTGCCTGTCATGTCCTCTCAGCCTGAAGACACACTGTTTAATTGAAATGTCATCTTTATGATCCAAGAAATGTCAGAGCAGGACATCGACTCGGATCACCTCTGACAGCAATTACAAACAAATCCTGGTCCATGCGAGGCACATCGCTGATTGTTCCTTTATCAGTCACGCTGACATCTCTAGAAGGTATTAACCTGATGAATGGTCAGTCCATGAACTAATAACTCACAGCTTTAGCAGTAATTGGTGACTTTCATTTAGGCTGTTTGCTTCGAGTTTCCAGACTCAGAAGAGGTGGATATTTATTGAAAAACTGTGAGCTCTAACACCATATATAATTATTAGATAAAGTTAAATAGTGAAAATTGCAATAAAATCAACATAATCGATTCTCTGGATCATCCCAGCGAATAGATCTGACAGCGTTGCAAGCATGTTGAGTCAGTTAGTTTATCGACAGTGGCGATAGCTAACACCCTAAACGTTGGTGGAGCTGGATGGGCTTCAGTAATTGATGGTCGGATGTGTTTTTTCCCACCGATAATGTGTCTTTGCTGTCATGAGGTTGCTGCTTTCCTTCCTTTGGCTCCGCCAGAGCCCTCTCTGTCAAAACAGTGCATGTGTCTCCCCAATGAAGATGGATGACTCTCTGTCGGGTGGATGCTGAGGGGATTCGGAGGAGGAGTGGGAGAAGGAAGGAGAGGAGAGGGGAAGGATGAAAAAAGAATGCAAAAACCGATTCGTGGCGATATAGAGGGGGAGATGGAGGAAAGAAAGAGATTAAACAAAAAGGGAGGGAGAAAGGGAGGAAGGAAAGACAAATGAGAGAGAGGAAGATGCAGCGGTGGTAAATACAAGGTAGCAGGAGAAACAGGAGATAGAAAGTTGGGGGAGGTTTGAGAACATATGGAGATTTTTCAAATTAGACTAGGCCTTCATGTTGTTGTTTCCTGTCCAGAGTTACAGGGCTTGATACAAAGCCAAATAACCCAGAGCTGTTTTCACAACTGGCACTTCACACATTTACTGCCTACTGTAATGAGATATATATTTATGCCTCATATTTATCCTTTTCTTGGTCTTTTATGTTATATTCAGTGTTGTCAGACTTCATTTGAATATTATCTAGTTAAAAAGAAACCTCTGTTGTCCATGAATTTAATAATGTTCAGCCTCACACTGAAGGCCCAAACAATCCAGAAGAACAAGGGATGGTTATTTGATTGGTATCTGGCTTGGAATGTCTGCAGAAGGACGGACATCTATGCTGCTTAAATACATCAGCACTCCAACTACAGATTGCTCTGGTATGAGCCAAAAGAATTGACAAAGACTCCTGGATAGTGCTAGTGAAGATTCTAGGTCATCCAAAACCAAACAACCTCTCCACAGACGCAAAGCACCAAACAGGTGGGCTACCTCCTCCGGACAAAACACTGCTGTCCACCTACACATTAAAGACAAAGGACACTAGCTTGAGGACCAGAATGTTCACATTTTGGACAGAGGAGTGGTTTGAAAGAGGTGCGAAGGACGCCCTTTATGTTAAGAGAGAAACCAACTTTAAACAGCAGGGGTGGACTCAGGTTTCAGCTCCTAAAAACCTACATCGCAGCAACAGAGTTGATTCCTTCCCACTATCATCTCAACCCCCATCGCTATGTAGGGGACCAAAACATCTCCCTTGGTCAGCCAGGCCAAAAAGGACTCTAAAGACTCCCTTTTCAGAGACGTAGGCCAGTATTGCATATTGCAGGCCAACAACGAATCAACAAATCCTCATTACAAAAGGGTGGACCTGTTTTTTGGTCGAAATTGCATGTTTTCTAAGCCATAACAAGGCTTTTGTTTGGGCAACTCATTAAATCACAGAACTCAACGCTACTTCATACATTTTGAATTGAGAAAGCTTTCTGGATGGGAAGCGGAACGACTTCAAACTTGCAAAACAAGTCCAGTGGTGTGTTGTTGTTTTTTACTTTATTGGAATGGCAAAAGTCCGGTTACCTTCCAGTTTAAGCCTGTCTGTGGTTGCCATGACCCAGAAAACTAAGAATTTACACAATTATTCTAATTCTATTACATTGTTGTGAGCGGTATGTAACTTATATTTACAGTAGGTCATTATATACCGTTTGCTCACAAAATTACGATAAAGTAATGTAAAGCAACACGATTTTGCTGTTGCCAAAAGTGGAAATTTTACCCCATGATAAATATTTACAACAAGCTTCTCTAAACCATATATCACTTTATGCTGCGATTTATTGTTTGTAACAGTTTGAAAATGTTCCCCTTGAATGCGTGGGTTTTCTCTGGGTATTCCAGGTTCCTCCCACAGAGTAAAAGTGTGCAAATTAGGTGAATTTATCTCCTAAATTTCCCTCCAAATATTTTCCCTTTCTGCTGCTCTGTTTCACTGTGACCGATTGGTGACCAGAACTGCATTTAACTGAACTTAATTAAGATCATCAGGGTTTTAGTTTGCCTATTTCAAGCTGAATCCCAAAGCAAATACACAGATTGTAGTAGATATTTATTCTTTCTATAAAACTTGTTTAAAAAAAATTATGGGACTCTTTAGGTCTGTGTTAAAGTAAGGCTTTAGAACTGCAGCCTACATGTAGATGTTCAGACTGCTGCTCTTCACGTCTCCATCCATTAGCAGTGACCTTTGACCTACCTCGTTCTGATCATCTGATTGTGAAACACAGAGGTCACACTGGCTTGTCAAAACACCGCCACTGATGCTTGACAATGACTCACTGACTCCTCTCTTGTCAACGCTGTCAGTTTTCAGCAGACTGGGAATAGTGTAGGGAGTAAATGAGCGATCTACCACAGAGTCATCATTTCAGATAATGGGAAAACGGTAATGCATAATTTAGCCCGTGAAGATTTTGCAAGATTCTGAAACATTCATGATGCATAATTTTCTAATGTGATTTATGTGACTCCCAGCTAACGCTTTTTTGTGCCTATTGTTTTTTTGCACTGCTTCATTGTTTATGCAACAACTTTGAAGAAAAAGAAACTCATGCAGTAATAACAAATTCACTCAATTTTATTTGTAGGAGTTTCTCATAAATTGAGGCTTGTGGAGCATGGAGTCAATATTTAACTTTAGAAGATTTCACAAAATTCAACAACTGAATTCTTTTAGGCCTGGTTTGGGATAACCCATTGGGTTTTGATGTTTAGAGCACATGTCTTTATGGTCTGGGTTTTTTAAAGTAGGGCAATAAAGAACTTTTATCTGCAAACAGGTGCCTTTTGCTGAGATTCCTGGGGTAGAAATGAAAGGCCAAATCAGGATCAGAGAGCTAAAGTTCCTGGATAGTCCATTTGAGGCAGGATGTAGCCTCCAGTTCACACGTTTTTCTTTTACTTCAGCCACTGAAGGACCTGTCAGAGGTGCTCCCTGTCTTTCTCCAAATGATCACATGAGATAGGCTTATCTAAAACCAGTGCTTGCTGATGGAGTTTTTTCCAGTGGGCGCAATAAAGTCAAGATAGACGTATGCCAAAACCAATCAATCGTATACTAAATTAGCACACCTGTATATTTATATTTTAAAAGCAAAACATAATTTAATGTACAGGTTTACTTTTTGTATATAAATCTTGCCCTTCTGAAGCTTTGTGAAGGCCAACCTGTGTTTTGCATCGTCCAATATGGTGTCACAAACCTAAAAGATAATGTACCAGTTTAATAATGGAGAAGCTTTATATATTTTTAATATATGAAAACTATTCAGTTCCTGAGAATGGGTTTATTGAAGAGCAACTATGCAAATTAACAAACACCTAGAAAAAGTACACTACATTATATTGTTTTCCATGGGAATCCCACATTATTCATGCTTCTTTGCCTTTTCTAAAATGTGCTTCACATCAGTCCTGCCTATCTTTATCCATGCTGGGTCAGATCCTGATGTTTGAAAAAGGAGGCAAGTAGTCAAGGAAGCAGAATAAAGCACTAGCCTTGTTGCATGCAGTTAGCCAAGCGTTGCGGTTAAAGCATGTCCTTGAAAGGGCAGAGTGTACCGTCTCCATCGGTCTTTGGAATGCTAATTAATTTATATGTTCGGCTGATCAGGTCCAGACAATTTCACCTCCAGCTTCTCTTGGTAAGTTTGTTTCCCTCCCGCGACTCGGCCTGTCGATCAACCGCACTACTACTGTGATGACAGTTCCTGCATTTCAGAGTAGCTAATGCACATGAACAACTTTTAATGAGAGACAGTGGGCAACTATCTTGTGCCCTAGGGCGGAAACACGTCACCAATCCAATGAAACATTAAAACAGCTTTATTCATCATTAAAGATTTATTATTTATCTTGCGCATCTAATATATATATATATATATATAATATATTTTTGAAATATTTTAATTTTATAATTTAATTTTAATTTGTTTTGTTTTTTATGTCTAATCAAGGTCATTGGGTGGGTGGGGCAGCGCCCTCTAATGGCTAACCGTCACTGTCTAAAATCCTTGAAGAACAATAGTGCATAGCAATGAAAGGATGGATTTTCTTCATCTCCCTCTTTAGATAATGCTTTAATGTTTCATGTAGGGCTGTCTAGATCTGATACTCATACAAAAAAACAGTCTGATATCAGCCAAAAAAAGAATATCAGATCAATGCATCTAATTATTGTATCCGAACTCTGGACAACCCCAGTTTCATGACCTACTAGTGATCTGCACTGGGTTGTGTCAGATTTAATCTTGCGCGTTTATTTGTTCATCACAGTTCATGACGAATTAGATGAATGATAGAGGTTGAATTAAAGCCTTTAAATTTGCAACCAGGTAATTAAAAAAGGAGGAAAGCTATGGTAGTAACTCATGCAGTATAAAAGAGCAAGAGGTAACCCTCTAAACAGAGTTTCTAGATATATAATTATTTTCAAAGAAGACTAAAATATATTTTGGTAAATCAGTGACTAGTTAATGACTATATATGTACTTTAAAGAACTGCTTTAGTTATTTACTATAAGGATAGAAGAATGATTGCATAAAAATACCATCTCTCCTCCTGTCTAAAATACTACTTTTAGGAAAGTGAAAGAAATCATGTCTCTACCATTATTCTAGAAGTACAGTAGAAGGAAGGCCTCCAGGAATCAGGCCTTTCACAATGGAACCAGGACATGGTCAGCCTGACTACTTCTAAGCTGAGGAATAAACTTTTTTGTAATAAAGCTTAAACTTAGAATGGCTTATATGATCCTGAGCTATCAGTTTTTATACTGCTTTAAGTTTAGGTAGCTGTAGGATTTAATGACTTCTTTTCAGTCTGCGATGTTCTCCTGCTACTTTCTATTTGTAAATCATTTACAGTTTTTTTTTTCTGTTGTTGTGTTGTCTCTGATTTTCTGTTCACTTTTGTTATTGCTTGGTTTCTCTCAGTTAATGCTTTTCTGCGTTTCTCTTTTTTCTAAAGCCAGCATTTTTTTTAAATTAAGTGTAAAATTCGGTACAGAAATGTAAGCTTCAGTGAAAGGAACTTGCTTTGAGGTCAGCAGCGGAAATTGCCATAAAGTGTGAATGCTCAGAGTGCGATTCTAGATTTTTTTCTTGTTTTCTCCACCACAACAATAAAAAAAAGTAAAATCAGTTCTTGCAGTAATAAGCTTACAGTAGATCAACAGTGTAATGGACTGTGCTTTCTTATACAATTTTTTATTAACTTGCATTAAATGATCATCTGAATTAGACCGTATAATGGGACCTAAATCTGACTATATGATTGGATTAAACTGGAATGAGGTAGATTGATATGTAATATTTTTGGGCCAAATTGGATTAAGTATAAGTGGATATGAATTTGACATGTGCTGGAAGCTTATATGAGTTTAGAAGTAAAGCTACCTGGAGAAAAGTGAATTGAAATAGTGTATTTCAAAGTCGGAATCAGGAGTTAACATATGTAAATTGCCTATAAATGTAAGTGAGCAGTGCAGTATTGCTTTTGTTGTTGTTTTTTTGTTTAACACAACAAGGCCCGCTTTATAACTGATCCCACATCCTGTACGGGTCGTGTTTACCTCGTCAGCCGTGAGCAACAACAGGTTTTGTTTGTGCAGCAGCTGCTGCGATTCAGGTAGCGTATTAGCTTGACAGGATTGGAAGCAGGGAATGTTCTGTGACACTAATGAATATCAGTTTTATTAGGATATGATTGCGGTCATCAAAAAGGTTATTGCTTTCATAACATTGTATATTAAAAACAATTTAATCTCTTCCCTGTAAACAGTAATTCAATCCTTTTCAAACTGCATCTCTTGTGATTGATGGCAAAAGCAGAAGTTGGTCATCCATACAACGTCAGGGGGAAAATTGCCTTATTCCCTGTCTCCTGGTTAAAGATTTGTTTCCTGCTGGAACGTGTTTGTCAGAAAATTCCTTCCCAGCTCTGTTTATTTTCTATCTTACCGCTGAGAAGATGTGAGGTTCAAATGAAAAACAGCAACAGTTATTATAGTTATAGTTGTTTGGGAACCACAAGAATATTTAAGGAGACACCATTGGATGTGATTTAAAAACACATTCAGACCTGATTTGTCCTCACTGTTGCTTCCCCTGCCACTTACTAGCTTATAAGCTCTTATATTAAGACCTTAAGTTTTATTTGAGTAAAAATCAGAAAGATGAACAAGACTGAGAAATGGTGGGGGAAAAAAGCTTGGGAAGAGAAAGAATGAAAGAGAGATGGAGAACGAGAGAGAGAAAGGCTTTTAAAAGGATTTTGTCGTTATTGACTGGTTGCACTCTTCAGCTAATAGCCATTTAAAGATTATGGGCCTGCTGGTGGAAATCAAGGCCTCCATTGTTTGCCTTATTGCATTCTGGCAGATGGGGGCTGACACAACAACACGCAGCATCCCTCCGGGCACACTCGCTGAGCACAGGCCCTCCATCAGCAGATCTCCTATTGAACTGGCCCTAATAACTGGCCATGAATTATTAATCCACCAACCATATTGAAGACAGAGAGGAAAGAGGGTGAAAAAAAAAGAAAACAAGGGAAGGTTGTGGAGCAGTTGCAGAGAATATCATTGGCGTTCAGGTGCCAGTCGAAGAAAAAAGGTCCGCTCAAAAGAGTCCCAGGACGACCATTTCTCGGAACGGGGAGGAAATTCCGATAACTGGCATGGGAAGATAAAATATATATTCATTAAATGTCAGATTGCTGATGAAATGGGTCCGATCCATTAGTGGGTAGCGGAGCGGCCAGTTAATGTTTCCCGGTTGCTCTTGGGTTGGGTGGCTTTTAGTGTTGCTTCTAGATAACTGCTGGAAACAGGATCACTTGATCTAAAAGAACAGAAAAGTTTGTAAGAGCAGGTGTTTTTCAAAATAAAAGGAAAAGACGTAGAAATCACAGTCAAGTGCACCTGTTGGTGAAATCCAAGAACTCTGTTGTAACGAGTCAAGTAAACCTGATCTCTGGCTTGGAGTTTAGTCGTCGTTTTTTTTTTCCTCTGGTCAGGTGATTTATTTGCAGGCATTGATTACTAACCTCAGCTAGACTAGTGTCTCGTTTCCAAAGTAAAGCAATCTGGTCGTAATGTGACAAGAAAAACTAACACTAAATACTGATCCCTGTTTTAATGATTTCATTCAGTTGATGGAAAAAACACAAATAAACTAACTTTGATGTCTACTGATGAAGAAGTTAACCCATCTGATCCTCCGTTAGCTGATCAGGAAACACATCGGCAGGCCAATGGAAAAACCAGCATTAATTCAGTTTGAAGGATAAAATTTTTTAACAATCACTTCAATGAAGGACAAATAGCCTGTACCTTTGTTTGGTGTTCTATCATAATGATAGGAGAGAACCATCTCCACATAAAGATTAGAAGACAAACTAGTCTCTTAGGCTTGAAAGATTTTTTTCTGTTTGAGTGAGAATAGCTTTATTTTCTAAGGTTGAAAAAGTCAATTAAAAAAGCAACTTGAAAATTGTTTGTTGCTCATTATTCTGTTGTTTCAATAATTTTTACTGAACTAAAACAAAACGCTTGCTATACTTAAAAAGCCGTTAGATAAGTTTTTACTAAAATATATTTAAATTGCCTTTTTGATTGACCCCTTACAGCTAAAACTTTATTTATTGAGCTGAATGACACCTCAATCGCCTCAATTTACTTAACTTTAGAAGCTCCTGCACATTTTGGTGGATGTGATGTCAAGTGCGTTCATGTTAAATGCGTCCAACCTAGAAAATAATCAAGGCTTTATACTGAAGATGGATTTTGTGGATACTCAGAAATAACCAGCGTTCTGTCAGAACAGCAAACGCTGTCAGATCTGTATACCATCTTTTTATGTAACCTCAATGAATCCCGAGTCAAAATATAAACCACAGCCAATATGGTTTTAAATATGAAAACAAAATGTAACCAAATTTAGATTCCCGCACACACGTTTTTTACTACTAAAGTAATTTTTTTTTAGATAAATATTGACTTATATGGTTTTAGCTATAGAGGCTTCTTCTCTCAACATTCAGGAAAATTCAATAATGGCTGCTCGTTTCCACATCAAAAAAATACCAGTAGAATCAACGCTGGTTTTCTTTTTTAAATGTTAAAATAAACTCGTTGCAACAGCATATGCTGTTCTGACAGAACAGCTGCATCCAGCTCAACTAAGACACTAATGGAAACTCTATGCAAGGTGAGAAAATTAAAAAAAGAAAAACCTTATCACGTATGAGCACGAACTACGAAAATGAGCAAAATGTGCCTGCGGTTCCATGTTTTAGCCACAGGCGGCAGTATCATTAGAAAA
>NW_015150695.1:1031998-1045828 GCF_000732505.1 Cyprinodon variegatus
AATTTTGGCTGTATGTGATCCAAAGATAGGTAACACAACCTGCTCTAATTCATATCAGGTAAATAAAATCAGTTTAAAGTTAGTACACATCAGGCCAACTCATTTCAATACAATCATTTTTTTTGTGGTGACATTGATCCCTTAAATTCTTATTCTACTACAGCAACATAAAAGTTAGTTTTTGTTATATATAATGTCAGTTGCCTATTTGATATATCCCACCTAATGACACCGTAGCAATCCCTCATCATGTACAAACATTTGCTAAACATAAAGAAGACTGACTTGATTTTAAATTAAAGAAACCTCCAGCTTAGGCAGTCTCAAAATGAATGATATAAACAAGCAGGGAAGTGTTTTAAGCTGCAGAATCTCATCAGAATAAGACATTCTTCTATTGCTATGGATTGGAGTGCTTAAGATTTTATCTGTATCTACATGTCGTTTGTAAGCGGCACAGCACGAGGTTAAAACACGTCCAAGAGAGTGGGGATTGCCTCTGACACCTTGTCAGTTTGAGACAAGCTGGAGAATAGGAAACAATCCTCAACATTTTTGCTAATCAGTGGTGCAGTTGGGTCATGGTATCACTAAAAAGTATTTATTAAAAAAAAAACAATCGTCATTTGAACTTTAATCTCTCATTATTTCTTCCAAGACGATGCTTTCTACTGAAGTTGAGATGCTGACTGCTCAGAAACACACAACACAAAATTCCTTTAAATACACAAAGTATGTTTTCGAGTTCTTCAAACTGCTTAACTTCTTGTTGTTTTTTTTTATTTCTTTCAGCCTAAAGCTCATAGTGAATTAAAAAGCCTTTGGCAGGGCTGTTCTCACTTCCCGTTAATTCCAAATGAAGTCTACCAAGTGCCTGATGAATTGAATTTCCTGTGTCAAAAGCCTGCGATTTCTAAGAAAATAATGAGCAACGCCCCAAGAATCCCCTTTCAGATTTCATTATAAGGGAGAGGTTCTAATTGTGAGGAAATTTAATTTCCATGGCTTTCTCTCTTTCTGCCTCTCGATGAGTTACTCGCCTCCTGCTGACGATGTGGTGAGGTTTGTTTCAGCTTGACGCTTTGCATGCTTTTAAAAAGCCAATCATCTACCGTTTAAACCAAAACCACAGCAGGAATAACATGATGAGCTCGTATCAGGGGACGGAGACAGCTGCTGCAGGTTCACAGGCATCAAAGAGACGCTGAGATGAATCTTCCCTCATCTATCTGCTACAAAGCTGCTCTTCGGGTGAACGGTGGGGTGCACCCCTTTGATCAGCTCACACACATAAAGGAAAACTGAACAGAAAGAAGCAAAAACAAAATGCAGTAGCATGAATTTTTCATTTTTCTTTTTTTGATGGAAATTATACTAATAATCAGATGCTTTTATTGTCATTATGATATGTGTGAAAGGAGAAGCCAAAGATGTGAAACATTTATGTGTCATTTCCTGTGCGGGTTTTCCCCAGAAAATACCCACATGAAATAAACTTACTCATACCTGCAGCTTTTTACTCAGTCATCCTGTAAAGAGTGTCAGGCTGATGAAAAATATCAAACATGAAGACTTTGATGATTTTTTTTCTTGTTATCAACTACCGAACAGCTTCAGTAAGCCTCCAGATGATAAACCGCAAGGTGTTTTTCATGAAACCTTTTTTTCTTTTGCTAACGCATCTTTGTTACTCTGTAGTATTTAATAAAGTATGAATAGAATAATGCATTTTACAGCATGTTAAGATGATTTTTCAGGTGACCTATCCTGGCAGTTTAGCCAACATTGTGTTTTGACTGGGTGCAGAAAAATAGGATAGAACAGCAAAGCTGATACATCATAGAAGACACAGAATATATGAGATTAATGCAACAAATTTATCAGGCCACAACGATGATACAGAAATAAAGAGAAAACAAGGGAAACAACATAAACAATATAACAAACCAACAGCTTTAAAACATAACCACAATGAAACTGAAACAAAGATAATTGTAAAATGAAAAATAAGATGGAAAAAAATGCATGCATGCATGCATCTTCTGAGACAACGGCCATATAAGCTACAAGTGAAAAACACTATATGCTTTTAGAACATTTATGCAGATGTTTAATCGTAGCTTAGAAACTGACTTGCATGCTTAAATCTAGCAGTTTTTTGTATTAAACTGAAAGAAAAGGTCTACATATTTTGGGTTTGGACTATTGGAGGCCTGAGCAACAGCTGAATCTTTTTTTTTTTTCTGTGTAATCTTAATATTTAACCCAGATGGTGATTGCTGCGCACATCATAGATCAGCAAACAAAGCTTGAAGAGCTAAAGTGAGGGCAACCGTGCGCCATGACACAATTATATGGGTAAACGCTTAGTCCGTATGCAACCGAGGAGAAAGAGAGTGGGAAACGCCTGCAGGCGTACACTGAATGGGAGGTGGAAGTAGAGGGAGGGTGGGGGCTGAAAAGAGGGGGTCAAAATGAACACCATCTGGGTACATGAAAGGGAGGCGGGTGAGGGATGTGATGGGGTGAAACAAAACAAAAGCACCAGTGGTGCCAGCATGTAACCAACAACACCGCCACCATGCAGCCCCCCTCCACCCCTCAGTCAGGTGGGAGAGAAACACTGAGACCCACCATCACTCATGTAGACCCTCCCCCTCTTCTCTTATCCCCCTGTGTGTTCAGATCATTGCCAAAGGAGCCACAGGCCACTTGCAGGCTGACAGTCAGCTCCTCTAATGGGCCTGGCTGTTTATTTTGTACTGCTTGGAAGTGGATTAGCTGGAGGTAATTATGGTTAATGATCTGCCCGCCTCACCCCGCTGATCCGTAGTCACCCGTTTGCTTGGCTAGTAGCGGCATATAGCTGCAAGCACCATTAATATGGGATAATGTTACCTATTAGAGCAACAAAAGGGAAAGGGGAGATGGAGATTTGTCAGATGGATCACAGTGTGAAGGGTTTTTAGAGAGAAATGGGGCGGATCCATTTTGGAGCAAATGTGATGTTCGATGAGGTTCAAGGAGCTTTTCAAAATTACAATTTGATTACATCCTCTGACACGCTGTCGTTTGGTAAGGAACGGCCTCGGAGCAAGCGCCATTAAGTTTGCGATTAAGTTTGTCGGGATGTTCCACAGTGGGATTTCAATCGGAAAGCGGCGTTCATTGTCGGACCTAATTGTCCCCGTTTTAAGACGATTCAATTCACACTGATTATTGAAAAGCTCAAATGTTTGATGAGATAATCTAGCCCTCAGTTTTAATAGCGTTTACCAGCATCTCATTAAGTGAAAGATTAAACTGGGACGTGAATATAACCTGCTTGTCTGATTTAAATACCCATAAAAAGACATTTTGATGGATGTTTATTTTGTTATTGATAGTGATGATTAAAGATTTTTTTTAGGGCCTTAACTGCTTTATATATTAAATGTAGCCTAAAAATAGGCCTTTGTGTTAACTAGTTAATACAATTTATCCTCACAAAGCTTCGAGACAAAACTGTTTTCGGATAAAAAGTATGCACATTAGAAAAGTGTTTAAGTATATTTCAAAACATTTTCTTTTAATGTACCTTTCAGCTTAGAAATTGATGATACATACTTTTTCTGGTGATCAGTGATTAATAAATAATAAGAGAATGTTTTTGTTAATTAAATGCAGCCTAGCTGATAAAAATATACCTATCATTGTTTGACCTTAAAATGAAAACAAAATTGATCTGCCTGTCTGATATTCATCAATGACTTTTTTTAAAGAACTATAAAGTTATGTTGACAGCCATTTATTGTCATTCCTATATTATTACAAGAGCAGAGACATGTGAACATTTGTGTTGCTTAAATAAATTAGACTTGATTGGCTCTGACCTTCGATCTGAAGGCTAAAAGCTGAAAAAAGACATTTTCCTTGTTCACAAAAATCATTGAAATTTACAATTTTTATTTTTTCTAATCTAAAGATTCATCAGATTAACCAGTCAGGCTTTGATTTGAGTTCAATCCCATTTTCGTTGGAAAGTCTATAACACACAAAGATGTTAGTGGCCAATTGTGCCTTTGATAAGCTCCAACCCACAATCAGCGGTTCAAACTGTGAAAAATCTCCCTCTTTCAATCTAGAAAACCCATTAAACTGAATAATTCCATCTTTCAGGAAAGATTAGTAAAGGGTAAAGGCATAGGTTTTGATTAATTAAAAACTACCTCTGTCTATAAATGTGCATTATGGGAATTTCTTGCAAATAAAAGAGTGTGTACAATAGTAATTAACTAGAAAGAGTCGTATCAGTTCATCTTTATTTTAGAAAAAAAAAAAGGTTTGATTCACTAAACTATCCAGAAAAGTATATGTTTCATTTTTAAATCCACATGTCAACTACTGAACAGAGCCCAACAGTTAAAAAAAGAAAAATTATTACTTTACATACGCAATATGCCTTCAAAATTCCTTTGAAGCTGGCTTCAAAATACAGTAAAACTTGGTTCAAAACACTACAATCCCTAATAAAGCTGATTATTTACCCTGCTATTAAATGTGTATAAATGCAAAGATTATTTCAGAAGTATTGCCTTTTTTTAAATAACAAGGGCCCATTTTGGTTTGCATGAATCTGATTAATTTCAGTAAAATCTTGTCAAAACACACAGGAATGTGTTTGAGTTCCCATCGACACAAGGCCCTCCATATAGGAAGTGTTTTCAACTTGAATTTCTGAAAGTGACGAGAGTCAAATGAAATCAGGAAGTGTTCTTCTGTTAGAAGCCATGTAACTCATAGTCATCCTAAACACTTTTATCTCATATTGCAGAAATGTGAGACTTTCCCCTTTAAATTGAGCCCCACACATGCGCGCGCATGCATGCAGACTGTCCGTCAAGTAAACCTTCCGAGAGCGACATCAAAAAAATGATGTCTTTTTCAATCCATCCATCTTGAAAATGCACCAGTAATAGCAACAAAGTGGTTTTTCTCCCCAAAATGAAGTTTTACTTAATCAAATCAGGGGTCAGAGAAACATATCTTGGTGTGAAAAGGACAGGACACACCAGGGTTAAACCGATTACGTCCTGTTAAACAGGCCTTTCAAAGTCTCCATCTCAGACACATTTTCCTGCCTTTTCCAGTAATTTTTGAAAGCCTTCAAGCTGTAATAAAATATCACTTTTTGTGCATCTGTGCATTAAACGCTCTCGGTCTCATAGCATTTTTCTGATGATAATCACATTTTCCCCGAACCCTCCCCCTTGTTCTATTCCCATCTCCCCTTTTAAAGCACTTTGCTCCTTTTTCAGTGAAGATGACACTAACGTTGGGTGAGGAGAGGGGAGGGGAGGCAGCGGTGTGCTATAGCTAACCGTTCCAAATGGAGCCCTTTAGATGAGTCCTCATTCTTCAGGACCGTGGCGTCGCGTCTCCCTTTGGCTGCGAGGCAACAGGGCCTGTACTGCTCTCTCAGGGACTCTCGTAAAGTGCTCTGATGGTTCATAATGCAGATGATTACCCAGAATGCCGCTGAAGACCCCAAGTTCCCACTTAGGTTCAGAGCCTCTCCAAGCTCCCGCCATGTTATGTCTCCCTGCAGATCTGCAGCAGATGCTCTGATCGTCCATTGCTGCCCTCCGTCGCCATGCCTGCAACACGCTTTATTGACACAGAGCTGCCCCCTGAAAGGCGATGCTTTCAAATATATTTCTTTTACTCTGTGTGAGCATGAAGGTGCTTTGAAAACAGAGGTTGCAGAAACACGGACACATAACGTTATCTGAATTCGAGGTTTTTATCGTATACAATATTTAAAGGGCGCATGTCATCATTTTTACAATTTCTCCTTTCAGTTTAATTTAGGCTTGTATCTCAAAATAGTTACATTGATTACACTCTATGAAATTAATGGATAAGAGCAGGTCGATGATTTTATGCAATCCGTTTTCCTTAGAATGATTTGTTTTACCAGTCTGTCTGTAAAGTGATTTAAAGGTATAGTGGAGGATGTTCTTTTTCCAGGTGGATCATCAAAAAAAGTGGCCCTACTAATTGTCAATCATTCTGGTAGGCCGTCCTACGTGCTCGTCCCCATTTTCACTTGAAAAATTTGTGGAAAAATTGCAAATCGTTTGAAAAGTAAGCTTGCATAAGCGATGTGCGTGCTCTTGTACACACTTAATAGGCGTTCCCTCTCTGGAGCGGGAACAGGGTTATACATGTGCATTTTTTTTTTTTTAAGTGGAAAAGACGGCTCTTTTCGAAAATTCCCGAAAATCCTCCTCTATGCCTTTAAGATGACAAGTGTTGTACCTTAGTTTTATATCAATGAACAAATAAAAACAGTATTTGTCACAAAGAAGCTGTTAGAGAGAAATACTGTTATTAATTCCTAACACATAAGCAGTGTCCTGGTAAAGCCTACTGTAGTTCTGCCCTGCATTGTACCTTTGGTGTGCACTGAGGCGTGTACCTGAAGCCATTTTTGATGCTTGGTTATGAGCTTTCAGCTTTGCATTCAAGTCACCTTATCCATATAATCCTGATAAAATCCTTTTCTAAAACTGTTCCCTGAAGAAACCTTAGATAAGCAGCATATCCAATTTATATAGTCGGTTCAGTCCAGTCATAGATATGTTTAATTATATACATTTGATTTCAAAATTTAATGTGCAGCCAGGTTCAGTCTAATATGCTGATTGTTTAGAGGTCTTTGAATAAAGGAAAACTCCTCTAAACATAAGCATACAGTGACAGTCGACATTTAATTACATTGACTTCTAAACTTTGCAGTAATTCCACACACTGAGTATTCATGCACTGACAGTGGAAAGGAAAACTTTCTGCACTGTATATTGTTAAGCTCAGAGCGATGAAAGAGAGTAGTTTATTAAAAATACCCCCCTGCGCGCGCGCACACACACACACACACACACACACACACACACACACACACACACACACACACACACACACTTTTTGGAGGCTGTTGTTCATGTTGCCAATTTAGTAGAGATAAGAATGAAAGCTAATTCAAGATGGTGAATAAAGATGATTCAGCACCAGTTAGTTTAGGTGCATATACTTTTTAAGAATGTTGAGGCTTCGTAGCTATTAGTTCTGGTTTGCTGGTTTTGCTGATTGCCATGTTTGCAGATTGCTGCTTTTTTTGCTAACATATAATACCAAACACTCCCCTATGTTTCAGCAGTTCTTGGAACTCTCATATGATTGGTTAAAGAACCAGGAAGTAAACACAGGCTACACACTGCACTGCAGTTCTTAGCCGTACCTCTAAGTTTGACAGGAGAAAAGCTTGACTAAAACTATGTTAATGAAAAGCAGTGATTGTTTATAGTTACATCCATCCCTGGTGACAGATGAGAATGGTTTTGGTGATTTTTGCAGAAAATGCCTTACTTAAGGCTCCTTTAAATCCGAAATGGGGTGCTGTTTAATGTTGGGAGGAAGAGTTGGGGTAACATGTAGAACTCATGCTTGCTTTAACTCTTCAAAACAGAAACCATTTTATTACTTAGAAACGTAAAGATGCATTTCTTTAAGTTTTACAGCACTAGTGGCTCGTTTTTTCGAAAGTAGGCTGACAGGAAAGGGGGTATGCGAGGGGTTGAGACATGCAGCAAAGGATCACAGGTCGGATTCAAACCCGGGTCTGCCACGTCGAGGACTAAGGCCTCCGTACATGGGCCGTGCACGCTAACCACTGTGCCACCTGCACGCCTACAGATGCATTTCAATTTTCTAATTATTTACACATGGTTCTTTGAATACTGAAAGTTAGGCCATCTTTAAAAGTCTGATTATTTTGTGCAAACTCAAGCTTGTTTTTATTATGTACCGTATATCGGTCCATTATTTATAATATCTAGACAGAAAACAAACCGCACAGACTTCAGGACAAACATATTTTAAAGTATTTAAAAGTCAATGCATTTTGTTGTCAAGGTAGGGTGGAGGTTGGCTGAGGACCCAGATACAGAGATGATGATGCAGGGATGGGTTTTCCCGATTTAATGAAGGTGCAAAAAGGCAACAGAAGCAAAATACAGAAAACCAAAAACCAACAGATACAAGTAGAAAACACTCATGAGGAGCAAAGTAATGACGTAAAACCACCATGGAAGAACTGCACAGGAGGTGTATATATGGGAGACGGAACAAAGACTCGGATAATCAGCTGATAGGGAGCAGGTGTGGATGGAAGCAACTAGAAACTAGGGGAAAGGAAACTGCAAAAAGGGCCAACAGAAGGCAACACAAAAAAAAAAACAACAACATATAAATATAACTAGAAAACAACTACAATGACACAAAACAGGTAAAAAAAAACCTATGAGCAAGAAAACAGAATGACATAATTAACTTATAACTGAAGAAGAAACTCAAAAAGAGGTCCAAAGGGGAGAACCATAACTGTTATGAGTTATACAGAAGCTATCACATACTTAAGCAAAGAATGATCAAGGCCTTTATTCATTCATGCTTTATTCATCCGTACCATTAGGAAGACCACTGCTTTTTAACTCTTTCTGCACCGGCCTATTTTCTAGAAAACAAGAATTGTGCTTCAGGTGCCGAAACAGCGACAGGAAGAAGGAGGACGGGATTTAATGAAAGCTCTGGCATCTGTATCCATCTTGTCAACAATGCTCTGCCATCTTTGCCCAAAAACCAAACCGCCAGCATGCCTTGCCAGCCTCTTTAATTGCTTTCCCCTTTTTCTATAGAATGGCAACTGGTAGAATTGACAGACAGGTGCAGCGACTCTGATTAATTAAAATAATAAAGAGAGGTTGAGGATGAAGGGGGGGGGGGTGGAATATCAATGCGCGGACAGCTTCTATTGACAGGCAGGGAGTGAGGTGGACGTCAGCAGGGCTGGGAACGCTGATTTACTTAGTGACAACCGGATGGCCTTCGGGCCTACAGAAGAGAGGCTGACAGGGAGTCAGAAGACAGAGAGGGAGGGGTTTGTGTCCCACACACATCCTCAGGGCCTGGACAGGAAAAAAAACCACCAGGTGCCGCAGCAGCTGCAGTGTCCCGCTCCGAAAGTGCAGGTGCCATCACACCTATCAAAATGAGACAGAGTTAATAAAAGCTTTCCCTGGGGATTCATCAGCTCTAACAGCCGTATATTATTTCAGCAGACAAAGAAAACATCTTTCTGAATGATAAGTCCTAGGAGAGTAGGACTTTCTCATTACGTCCTGAAATCACATTGTGTTGGTTAGGTGGACTCAGGGTGAAGGTAAAATACATTTATTAATCAACAGATCAAGCCACACAAATACTGAGTGGAAACTGATTGTTGGCCAGTGGGGTTTAGCAAAATGGCCCTTAAACTATTGTACTTTTTGTGATGATGGATTTCATTGGGATTTTATGAAGTATATTAACATATTGCAGTGAATATTTTGAGAGAAAAAAAAAAGAATAGGAAACATAAGCATTTGTATAGAGCTCTTTGGGAATCACCTTATGCATAATTAACATCTCCAACTAATTTGCACATTTAAAGTCTAATATTGAACAAAAATAATTTCCTCTCAACCTGACAGCATATCTGTGTCTCAGGTTTCAAGACCTGCTATAGATCCCCAATCCACAATGAGGGCTGGACTTGGACTAGGCCATTCTAGCAGGAATAGTCTTCTGTCCAAACCAGGGGTGTCAACATCCGTCCTAAAGATGTTGGATTTGTCCAATATGCAGTATATGCTTAAATCCAGGGTCGGAATAACGTCCTCGTTCACCAAAGTTCTACATAGTCATGCTAATGCAAAACAGTCTTACTCCCAACCAGCCAAATATTGACGCTTGTTTTCGTAAGGACCTTATTCACTCCAGCGAAACCTCTTAAAGTTATACAAGAACCAAATCTGATCACTCTAGAAGACACCAGCCCTCAAAGATACACAGCTTAACAGCACTAATCTAAGCCATGCAGTTGTAACTCTGGCTTAATGCTTCAAGGCTTTGGTCCAGCTGGAGAGTGAAACTTCCCACCGGTCTCAAGTCTTTTGTACTCCTTGACATTAAAGCTTAATTTGCCCAGGCAGGTGACCATGTCTTGGTAGAAACTCTTTCAGATGAGGAATTAAATACTGATCCATAAAAAATGCTGAATTTACATGGTAATACCACACAATCAAGCGTAACTTTAGAAGTTCATGATCTCAGTCAAATACAACATAAAAAAAAAAAAAAAAAAACATTTCAAATGATTGCAATCAGCTGGATTTTGACTGTATGATCTGACTGAACAGCCTCTAAATTACCTTGACTTGTTTTGCGAATTGGTGCGATCTAAACAAACCAAACTGAATTGAATTTCCATTGCTCTCTTCCATATAACCAACTTGCTTTTTGGTTTTAGGGACAATATTCCAAACCCATAACATGGCTGGGGTTGGAATACCCTTTATAACCCACCTGACTGTCCTATAAAACTTCTTCCAAATCTGTCTGCTTTGTTCCTAAGCTGTTTATTCATTGACATTCCTAACCAACATCTGAGTCCTTCATGTTGCAGCTACATTAATTATATTAATGTTGACTTGGCTGAATCAATTTGTCATTGAAGATAATTGCAATAGAGGTATCAAAATATTTGACAAAAGTATCTATAATGTCCCTCATCTTTTTGTGTCCATCTATTACTTTCTAGAGGCCACAACAACTTAACAGCATAAGATTTCTTTTAAAATATTTTGAAATATCAAGACCAGAAACCCTCTCTTATGAAACAAACAGGTTTTGGCTCCCTTGCATTAGAAGAAATGTATGTTTAAAAAGGTATTACAGTTATTTAAGGTGTTTATGTTGTCGTTTTGTGCTTGAGAGAATTTGTTATCAGCAGAGTTAGAATACTCCTACCAACAAGATTAGGAGCTAAGACTCTCTGATTATGTTATTTTCTGGCTAAAGAGCTAAAAGGTTTGAGAGCTGCCTTCCTGACTTTCAATGCTTAAAATGTATGTTTTCTAATACATAGCAGCGTTTCTTCAAAAGCGTGCAACGAGAGGCTGGAAGTAGCATCCACCCATACTGTGGGCTGAAATGTGAGAAGTGTAAGTTTGTGTGTGCGAAAGCTGACCTGCAGAGCCCACATCCTCAAGCTGACACTTTAGAGCTGCTCTGTCTCAGCTGAGCGTGTCAGAACAACAGAGACGTGGAAAAGACCGGCATGTTTACCACTTCTCTGTGAAATCAAATACAAGCTGCGCCCGACTGTGTGAAAGCAGCAGATTGAGCCATTCACAGCTTCAAAGTTGCTCTGATATGCTGCGGAAGCGTGGCTGCGAAAAGCGTCTGAAAACTACCATTAGTCCTTTTTTTATTTAACCACTAATGTATAAAAACAACAATTAAAAAATGGCTTCAGCTGTTTGATTTATCAAATGTCAGGGAATTTATCTGATACCCCCAATCTTAAACATTAATACAATAAAACCCAGTATTATATTAATGTTCAGTTTCCTTTCAGATTAGGATTTCAATCCAAATCCCTACATTTCAGTTTGATTCATTTCATTACAACTAAATCAAATACCACGTACCAAATACAGTGAGAAACAGGAAATTACTGACTGGCCGGGCATTGAGCTGGAACATCACAGTCTTGACATGGCATGTCAGGGTTTTATCTGTCATAGCAAACCAAAATGTGTAGCATCTAAAACCTTAATGTGATCCACAAAGTAAACAGAGATCTGTGCCATTTGATTTTATTGGTTCAGACTCCGTCTCTGAAAAGAGTAAACTAAAAAACAAAAAATATATATTTTAAAATAAATAAATAATGTTTATTTGAGAGGCTAATTTTATAAACATTTACTCCACTTGTGAATTTTTTTGCAGATTTTTTTACTCTATGCTGTTTTAATCTACTTTATTTTATCAAATTTGAATAAAAATCCATTTGTTATCTAACAAATCTGAAAAATGACAGAAAAGTATATATATATACTATATATAGAGTGGCTCGATAAGTAGGATGAAAAATGCTCCTAATAAAATCTCCTGCATCTTTATATGTATATATATATATATATATATATATATATATATATATATATATATATATATATATATATATATATATATATATATATATATATTGTTTTATTTAATCCTAACTTACTTTTCTTTTTTTTATATTTACAGCAGGTAATAATTTTGAAGATATTTTTAAAATTATTTGTCATAAATTCTTAATAGGACTTTCTTAATAAGCTTAAATGGAGAGCTATTTAAGTGTAGTACCCTTGCTTGGCATTGAAACTTTTTGATATGTTTTTTATAATTCATATCCACTAAAGTTTAGTTTTTGTTAATTTTTTCTAAGGAAATAATCCAGTGCATTCATTGATGCAGTCTGCTGCTGAGTTCTCATTACTTGATGAGTCTATTTGTGGTTGTTTAGAAGCCTTAGACGCCACCTTGTGGACAGATGATGCTCTGCACATTCACTGATGCCAGTCACTTTCATTCTCCCTCTTTGGAACAGCTGTTGAGGATCATGATGAGTGAGGGACTACATCTGAATATTTTTTGGTCTTAGGAAACATTTTACTGCATTATCTTACATGTATAATATGCTAAATTATTCTGGATTTAAAAATGTTTAGATTTTTTATTTCATTTGTCATTTGCAGAGCCAAAACATTTTATTTTCCATTAAAAATAAATAAAGATGCAGGAGATTTTATTAGGGGCATTTTCATCCTACTTATCGAGCCACTCTATAATAAAAACAATTTTTAGTGTTCCTTTAAAAGTATGAAACCTCTCAGGGAAGCTGTATATTTAATATATTCATAATCAAGTGCGCTGATGTACTGCCTGACTGCCTTAAACTGTGATGGAGCCGGCAGGAAATGAAACAAATTCGATTGGCTTTCCACTCTATGTCAGAGGATTGGCTGCTTTGTTTCCTTCTGATTGTTCAATTAAAAGTGCGCCTCCACTTTAGAAGGCTGGACCCATTACAGAAAGTAATTTCAAGAGCCAAGCTGTTTGCCCTGCTTGCCTCTCTTCTACGAGGAATTCCCTCTTCACTTCTCTGCAGTCCAGCCGAGGCAGAAAGTGTCTGTAATATTAGCTCCAGTTTTTATTGGGAGCTCCATTAATTGTAGACTCCTGCTGCTGACCTTTTGACCCCCGCTGACCCTGAGACATCATGTTACTAGTCAGTCAAACGGAAAGTTAAAGCAAGCTGAACGGACATCTTTTAAAAACCATAAACTAATCTTCAAATTTGAGCTGCAGAGGTAACAGTTCTGACAGCTGGTCCTGACATCAAGATAAGTTACCATCCACTAAGTATTATATTCATTAAAGCACCTATACAATTGGTCTTTTTATACATTGTGGGTGTAAGCTAACTCTCTTTGTCCAAAGAGCTTAGAAGAAAAAGAAAAACATTAGGCTGCACTTTAGGTTGTGCATTAGGAAAAAAAAAAACATTCAGCCGTTGGGACGAGGTTATGTACAGTAATTTACTACCATTAAGTATCCTACTTATCTAATGCAGCCATTTAGTTTGCCGGGTCTTTACGAGGAGCGTGGAATTTCTCTGAAATCATCCTGACATATCTGCTGGAGTTGTCTGCTTGCAGTATGTGTTGATAGTGTGAACCTTTTATGGAGTGCTGTATTGTTTCCAGCTCCTTGACAAGCTATTTCTAGGGATGATGGCTGAATGCCTTCATTGCAGCTTTATGATGGGTCATTTAGGAAGTATCATTCCTGCACTACTGCACAGGGTCTCTTTATCAGTTGCTGAGCGCCCACAGAATAGAAGATCTGTGTAACTTT
>NW_015150695.1:1045838-1070033 GCF_000732505.1 Cyprinodon variegatus
CCCAAAGGAAATCATCTCCCTGTTGGAAGTAAATAAAGGTCCCTCCTAAAAATCCCAGACACTTCCAGCCCATTTAACTGTTGGAATATTTTTAGATAAATGTAAACTTAACTTAAATTTGTGGTCTCAATGTGACATATCAACTTTTGGTCGAACTTTCCTTACATCTTTCCTTACATTACATATACAAATTCAACTTCATCTGGAAAAACAATTAGGAAAGGAGCAATGGTTAAAGAGTATGATGAGAGAGGTCTTAAAGCAATAGATGTTCAATGTTTAGATGGCATGATTAAAATTAATTGGCACAAATCTTTTCTGACAAATGAAAATATTTTTTTGTTTTATATCCCCTCCAAAATATTTATAGAATTAGGAGGAATTACCTTCCTCCTTAAATGTGACTTTGATCCTAAGAAACTTCCTGTTAAACTTTCTTCTTTTCATCAACACGTCTTACTTTAATGGAAACTAATATTTAAGCATAATTTTAGTCCTGATAACACCCCACTATGGAACTCACAATATGTCCTATTCAGGAACAAGTCTTTATTTTACAAGAGCTGGCTAAAAAGTGGTATATGGTCGATAATGCATATTCTGGATGACAAAGAATTTTTTTTTTACCTTTTGATAATATATTAATCAAAGCCCTTCCTCAGCCTCTGATCATAATGTCATACAACCTACCCCTTAACCATGTCTAGGTAAAACTTCCCTCTCTGTTAGTCAGTCTGTTATTGATAAAAAGCTGACCAACAATGTCATACGTAGTTTGTTTGTCAAGGAAATTCACCCCGATTCATCCCACAGAAAACTAATCTCCAAGCACTTTCCAAAAGACAAAGTGGGAAAACTGCAGAGTAAATATCTACAACTTCCTGTTGCTCCAGAGGTTAAAAAAGTCAATTTCAAAATAATCACTGAAATATATCCTTCCAAGGAATTTCTGAGGCTCCATTTTGGTATTGAAGAAAATTATTGCATCTTCTGTGAATGTGAAGTTGAGACCTCTTTTTCGACTGTCTGTACGTGAAAGTTTTCTGGGAAGATTTCTGTTTCTGGAATGACAAGATAACCTGCAAGACTAAGCCTTTAATGTTTTACTCATGATGTGGACATTTTTCATTCACAAAAACAAATGCATGAGGACTAAGCCAAACTTCCACATTTTTCTTAAAGAACTTTGTTTGCTTTATCAATCACTTAAATTTATTAGGAAGAAAAATGGTATAAAATTATACAATTTTGTAAATGTGCGTAAACTCAATGTAAACCCCTAGCTATTATTTAATGTTTATTTGTTTATTTCATTTATTTTTTTATTTTTTACCTGCTATGTCTTGTCTTTCTTAAAATTATCATTTCACCTATAATTGTCATATGTTTCACCAACTGTTGTGTATATATATATATATATATATATATATATATATATATATATATATATATATATATATATATATATATATATATATATTTATATATATGCTTTTGTCTGATAGCTACATAAACTGCACTCTACCTGTTTTTCGACAGCCAAAGTCTGGGCCCAGGACGGGCGCTGAAAGCAAACACCTGATTGTATTAGTGTCTTCCCTTTAAGCTGTTGTCACCTAGCTGACCGATTATGGGCAATTACCTGCTCTGTCGGAATCCTAGCCGAATAGATTGAATTCGGATTGATTTTTGCCCAGGAAAGAGGGGGGAATTTAAAGCCTTTTTTAATTGGGTATTTGGTGTGTGCTGATCTGAACACCGTGGCCTTCCCCAGGGATCCTTTATGGGCCAATAATGGCATTGGAGTGGGGGGGTGCTGCAGTCTCGTCAGCCGACTCCCTCCCAAGGCCATAACCCTGCATTTGCTCTGAGTGCTTTTCTATTATGCATTGATAGTTGAGCATCAATCAATAAGAGGGGAAACAGAAAACCCAGCGAAACCAACTTCTTAAGTGTAAAATGCCTCTTAATACCCAGGGCCTTTCAAACAACTTAACCTGGACGCTTTTTACCCTCACCCTTCCTCCCTTTTGCTCTTTGAGGGACATTTACCGGCGCCTGGCGACACCATGTTTTATTTAGGAGGGCTGGAAATGTGCAGCTCTCAGGTGAAAATGCACCACTGGCTTCTTGTAGTGCTTCAGCAGTATTTCACTGGGTGTGTGCAGGCACAAAAACAAGCCCACAGAAGCAAATAGGGCAGTGCATTTCCATTATATCTGAACATTCTGTTCCTCTAGTTGAACTGTCTGGGCTTTTGAAACAAGACAAATATGCTGTGGTCGTCACTTGTTTGGGTTAGCTTCGAATGATAATCTTTCTCAAGGTTGATAAGGTCAGAGAGGATTTAGTTTTTATATGAGTAGCATGTCATGAAATCAAATCCTATGCTTGGGCTAAAGATGATACCAAAAAGGAAACAAAGAAAGGAGATGGCCCCTTTAAAGAAACTTTTCAACTGATTGGGATTCCTGGAAGGAAAAAAAAAAATGGGGGGAAAAAACCAAACCCTCTCCAACAGATAAGAGAACACAGGGGATTGGAGCTTGTCGGTGAAAGAGATAAGAGGGAGACAGTCACAGCAATGACCAGCCACACAATACACAAGCCCACCTCCAGCCGTCTAAATCTCCCATCAGCACCGGTCCCCGACGGCCCTCCTGTCACCACTAATGCACCTTTTCCTATAGGACAAAGCCCCAGATACTGTAAGGCTATCTGGAACTTTACGGGAATTCTCGGAATTGGCAAGTTCACCTTTCCGTTAGCCGCGATGACAGGAGAAGATACAGATGGAGGCTATTGATTGTTAGTAGCACAGCATGTTTTCATTCAACACCCCTGATAAGCATTAGATCACATACATTGCTTTAATCTGCCAACCTGTTCAGGTTGGACTATGATCATTCATAAGTAGCTAAGATAATATATAATTGTTCTGTTTCAAGAAGAATAAGCAGTTATATGTTAACCCCAATATATCCACAGATAACAGTAATTTTTAAGAAATGTCCATCTTAATGTTTCAAAGATCAGTTACAATGCTTTGCTAAATTACTTATACTCTGAATGTTTTTCACATTCTAACAAGTTACAGTCTGTCAGACTTTTTCATTGAAAGACTGTTGTATCTTAGAGTTGTGAGACAGAAGGTTCAAGTGTCTAATCAGATAGTCAGCATCGCAGGAGTACCACAGGGGACGGTACTCTTACCATTTATTTTAACTCTATACACCTTTTGACTTCTAGTACCAGACAGAGTCTTGTCTACTGCAAAAATACTCAGATGAGTCTACAGTCATTAGGTGCGTCAAAGATGGACAAGAAGCTGAATACAGGGAGCTGGTTAACCACTTTATCTTATTGTGTGGGGAAAAAAAGTTATCTGATCCTGAATGTGAATAAAACAAGGGAGATGACTGTAGAGCTCAGAAAAGAAACAGGAACAAGATGAATCCTACCAACATCTCCGGAGAAGAAGTGAAGGTGATGGAGAAGTAAATACTTCAGGATTCACCTGGACAACAAGCTCGACTGAAGATGCAACTGTTAAACGGTCTACAAGAAGGGACAGAGCAGACTAACTTCCTAAGGAAGCTTAGGTCCTTTAGTCTTTGCAGCTAGATGCTGCAGATCTTCTATAAGTCTGTTGTGAAGAGTCTGATATCTTTGTCCATCAGAGCAAATGACTTAAAGAAGCTCAACAAGCTGATAAAGAAGGTGGATTATTTTCTGGAAAATCAACTATAACATCTCTAGATCAACTATAACATCTCTAGACAGTCTTCAGTCAATCTGCTGTCTACGGGCAAGAAGCGGTGTACACCCTGGACAGGTCGCCAGTTCATGGCACAACAGGAAAAAAAAACATTCATACACACCTACGGAGAATTTAGAGAAAGCAATTAACCTAACAAACATGTTTTTGGACTGTGGGAGGAAGCTAGAGTACCCAGAGAGAACCCACGCATGCTCAGGGAGAACATGCAAACTCCTGCAGAACGATCAGGGCCGGGAATCGAACACGGATATTCTTGCTGCAAGGCGATTCACTGCACCACTGAGCCTACAACAACTAGTTACAACAAAAAAAAATTAAGTTATGACCAGAGGTGGGTAATCCAGGTCCAAAAAGCAAAACCCTGTACAGAGATTAGCTCCAACCGTTTGCAAATGCAGCTCTACAACAAAGACTGTTAGCGAATCGCCTGGTTATACGAACAGGATCAAGGAAAGCAAGGCAAGGTTTTTACCTCCTGGACCTGGATTACCCACCTCTGGTTATGGCAACATTAAATTTCCTTTTGGGATCAATAAATTAGTACTCAATTGAACTGAATTGAGTTGAATTGAATCCAATCTAATCAAATCAGAATTGCATAAGGGACCACTTCCAGAAATCCTTCCTTTTACGTTTAGAATTTATCATGTTCGCTGCGCCCAACAGGCCAGGTAGGTGTTTACAACCAGCAGTACAGTTTCTTTAGCTCATCGAGAACTGTTATTTTTTTTCTTTTCATGCACTGTTTCTATACATATCCTCTCAATATGTGTTTGTGTATACTAATGCATTTATCTACTGAAATGTTGATGACTATTTGTACAGTTTTTAGCTGCTCTGGAGGTTTGTTTGTCCAATTTAAAGTGCCTGAAAACAGCAACCTTTAAGTGACTATTAACTATGCTTTTGATAAAGCTAATTTTTCTGAATTACACATTTTTTGTCTTATTGGTCTGAATTATAATTATTTTATCCTTAAGCTTCATGTTTTGATAAATAATAAGCTGAAAATCATTAAAATAATAACAAAATGAAAATAACAAATAAAGGATCATCAGGGCTCCTCTTCCCCCCATAAAAGACATTTAATTCCAGCGCTGCATGTCCAGAGCCCATAACATCAACGATTCTGCAACAGCTTTTCCTCCACTGCCATCAGACAGCTGAACTGTTAAAAAAAATATATAAATCAAGTCACAAACTCTGCATCACACTGATAATACCAAACCAAAATACTGCATATTTGCACCATATATATTTGCCTTGAAATGCTCTGAACTTCCATATCAATGTGTTTTGCACCATGTTTGTTGATTGCTGCTGCACTTTATAAAATGAAAATGTTAATTTTGCTGCCAAGCATCCACTGTCTGAAAGCTGTACAAAACGAAATTTCGTTTTGTAAACACTCGGTTTTTTGCAGAATGACAATAAAAGCTGTCTAAGCCTAACTCTAAATTACCTGGTCCCTGTAAGTACTCATGAGGTCAAGAGTCGGTCTCAAGTCTGATTACAAGTCGAGACTGGCAAGACCCCAGTTAGGTCTTCTACTGTTCAAATAACATGACTTGTAGGTTAGTTAGCTTAGCTCTATATATTTTTTTTGAACATGTCTGTCTGTATTATATGTTTAATTTTTTCACTGAAATGAATTAATGTTTCTGCAATATTTCATTTATTTAATATCAATATACTTTGTAAAACCACAGCTCAGCTGCAAGGCTTTTAGGTTCTGCCTTTGCACAGATTACATGTCTCCATAATTTGCCATGGAGACGGTGCATTCGTGGTGATATGCAATGTTATTTTCCCCCACACACAGCACATTCCCTAAAACTGTAGTTTGTGACCAGAAAACTCTCTTTAACATGATTGCTGTGTGTCCCACATTACATGGGTCAAACTTGAAACCCAATTTATAATAGCTTTTATTTAACAGTTAACATAGCTTTTTTTTATTATTATCTATTCTCATTTAAAAGGGGCTTGGTTTATGGTTTCAGATCTTTGTAAAGTTAACAGAAATGTGTAGTTTTGACATGAAAAATATTAGAAAAAGGAGTGGGAATACTTTTGCAAGAATTAATTTTGCTTTAAAAATAAAATCTATGCCTTAAAGTTACTGTATGGACTTTAAAGGCAAAAATATTGACCCCATACGAGGGGCTGGTGGGGTGCTGGGCACTTGTGCAAAGAGAGGATGCCCCCAAACTACTTTGGTTACACAAACTTTGTTTTTTGCCTCAATGCATCAGCGCCCTCTCCCTCCATCTGCCATCTGCTGCTGAAGAATCTGTTTCACTCCATGAGCCAAGCCCAGCCTTTATTGGTCCTAATGGCACTATCAGCTGAGCCGCCAAACCCAATTACCTTTTAAAAAGGGAGGCCACCCCAGCTAATCATGGCTGCCTAACCTGATTTGCCTGTGATGAAGAGACGGGATAAAGAGCAGTTAATGGAGGGAGAATGATCTCACAAATACAAAAAACTCAATTCATTTCTCTGGGAGAGCAATCTGTCCGATTCAGCGGTAATGGAGTGGAGATTCATTAGTCCTCAGGCCTTAGTAGTAGCAACGTCCTCTTATCAACTAAATGACAAAAGAACATTAACTGTACTTCACTTACAGACGTTATTTTGTTGGAAACAGACAAAGAAAACCTTCCAGACTGGTAGCTTGTGTAAGATGTTCACTCAGGTGGTAAAAAAGAAAGAAAAACAGCCCAACCAATTGTTAAGCTGCAATACACTAGGTTCATTTCAGTTAGAGTGGCTTATTTTGCAGAAATTTACAGGTTATAGGAAGTGGATTTGAAACTCACATTTTATATGATCCTCTCGCTTTATGGTAAATTTGCTTAAAATACAGAAGGAATTAATTTAGGTTTTTTTTTGTGTAAATTGATGGCTTCAAGTTTAACTCCTTGTTTGCCAGCCAATGCTAACCTTTGAAATGAAATGCAGCAAAGCCGTTCTGAGCTATTTCTCTGCTATTTACAGGCCTGCTATAAGCACATCTTATGTTATTTCACCCTACTACTGTAGTCCTATTGGTGGAGAATACCTTCATGTTTGTTTTGATATCATAACCAGAAGTAATTATTTTAGACCCAACAAAATTAGACTTTCTTTGATGTTTTTTTTTTAAATAAAGGGTTTTGATAAAAAAAAAAAAAAACAACTGTTGCTATGATCTTTAAATCACATTAATACCGCTTCAACAATATATTTTATTGTTTTCCACTTTCTCTCATTAATCCTATACTTGTGCTACGTATTACCCAACTCATCCAACATCCGCTTTTTGCTCCAGCAGCCTCATTCACAGTACGTCCTGTTGATGATGTGACGCATGAATGACCAATTGATGCCAAAACGTAATGCATGAATAGATGAGATCATGACCCCCAACCCCTCGGAATCCAAACGCTGCTTCAGGATCAGCTTCAGCTTGTTTTGCCTTAAACATGATTCAGAGGACGACGGTTGGTTGGGGCACAGGGCCATAGCCAGGGTTTGCAGACGGACATTAGGCCAAAGCCAGAGTTAAAATCCTATTAGTTTGAGTTGGGAATCAGATTATCGTCGTCGAGAATCACTCGTCTGGCAACTAGGGTCTAATTTATGCCAATCAACGGCAATTATTGAGGGGAAGGGAGCCCCTATTAGAGAGCCTCATCCACTTAGTCTAATGAATGAGGAAGATTCAATCTATGCTGTGGAGACGCATTGGAGGGCTGCAGCTGAATGCGACTGCAGCAGCAGGCCAAAGAGAGGCGGCTGTTATTTATCAATGAAGGGGTGCTGTCAGAGCAAACATGAGTTAGCCATGGGGCACTGGGCTCTGGTTTCTATGGCGTAAGAGCTCTGTGTTCATTGTAGTTCTGTGATGCTTGTTGTACGCTTTTGATACAGTCAAAAAGTGGCAACCCAAATGCCCTTAATCATCCAATTAATTTAATATCAGAAAAAGAATGTGTTGATTTAAGAGTTGTTTAACACAAATGTTACACAAGTATAAATAAATGAAACATGAACAATGGATCGGAATTGGCATTGTATGCACCTTATGTGATCCCAAGATAAGGGTGCTGAATCTGCCAATAAAATAGATTAATGCATGAACACTGATACCAGCCGAAAAAATATCGGACAGCAAACAAATAAGTCAATCTTTAGTTTTTTCAAATGGGAGAAAAGTAATACAAATAAAGCTGGGCCTATATGTGAAAATGTAATATCTCTTTTTAAATCATAAATTAACTGTTATTAGCTATTACCTTCACTGCCCATACCCACGTTTAATTACTGTCAGATTAGCAGAGTCCAGATTTTACATTCATGGAACCAATTTAACAGGTAAAGGAAGGCAAAAAAAGAAACCAATCTGATGATGATGATGATGATGATGATGATGATGATGATGATGATGATGATGATGATGATGATGATGATGATGATGATGCACAGTAAAACAGTTACTTTAACACCTACAGAGTTTAATATAACTGTTTCAGAAGACATTTGATCCCACTCCAAATTAGTGTACAAAAGCTCCTTAAGTGACAGACCATGAACATGAAGGGGAACAGATTTGAGACCTAAAATTACTTTGTATTAAGCCCAATATTGGGGACAAACTGAGGTGGGTAGAGTCACACTGCCTCAAATATTTTTCCTGAGGCAATAATAAAAAATAATAATACATCTTCCAAAAAGTCACTCAAGAAATATTAAAGAAATGCTAAAATGGCTGGTCAATTACTAAGAAACTGCTATTTAATTTATGAGAAATTCTGCAATCTAAGAATAAACCCAGGCTTATGTAAGAAACATTCTAATTTGACACTTTTTACAAACACAAGGCTTCAAACCCAAAAATATCTAAGGCAGTTTCATGGTCAATATATACTATAAGCTGTATATTTACTTGATCCCCAAATGGCTAAAAATTTTCATCAAGTGTGATACACCCTAAATGCACCAGGAAGTGTTATCACAGATCCTTCCTCCCAGCAGCTGTAAGACTTTATAACCATCACTGTTCCCAACAACCTCAACAAGTTCTTACATTCATGCAGTTTCTATCTTAGTCAGTTAAATAACATGCTGCTGTTATTTTGCACATCTTTGATGTTGCTGCTATTTTCACATATCCATTACTGTAAAATTGTCCCCAGCTTTATATTGATTATTTGCTCTCCAGATACAGAGCATTTATATTGACTTCTACTATAACCTTTTTTTGCTGTAAAACCAATACTTACCCATTATGGGACAATAAAGGGATTTTGCTATTCTATTCTTCTATTCTATGTACTCTATCATCAGTTATTTTACTAACTTTAGTGTTAAAACAGAAGACTTGTCAGAGACTGGCGGGTAATCAACACCATATTGAGTAAAATTTACACTGCATGGCTGTCAAATATTTTCACTGACTATCAACCCCAACACCTGAGCAGATTTACACTCAGTATAGTTGTAAATTTCCTATTTAGAGTAAAACAGGTTGACCCTGAACTTCTAACGCCTAATTCCTTACTGTATGATGAGGATGATGCCGTTGATGATGATGATGACGATCATGATGATGATACATATTAATCCATAATATATCCAAAAGGGGTTATAAAACCACTGCTGACTTAACAAAGTTAAACCTTCTAAGAAGGAGTCAGAAAAATCTAACTCTGCTAAAGCAAGACAGGCCATGTCTCTGTTAGAGTCAGTGTTAAAGATTAAACTTATAATAAAACAGGAAGCAGGAAATCATGGCCTTCAGGGGAGAATATGGAGTTGGAAAAAATGTTGAATGAAAAGATAAGTCTAACTTTGTGGAAGATTTTATTTCCAATTTTTTTTTTTTTATTGTTTGAGCAATTAGTAAATACAAAAGACACAACTCAATGTACACTCTATTGACATCCTGGGGCAAGTAGTTAAGGACAAAATGTTTGTATACACTTATGTTCATCATAACTACCACTAAATGATAACCAATCAAAATAAATTTGAGTTAACTCAAATAATTCCTTTAAAGGAAACAAACTATGTGGAAGATGTGTTTCCTTTTACATCTGCCACAAAACTTCATCATACTGTATATTTCATCATATTGGAAGTTTAAACTGCGATAGTAATGTGCTCAGTCTTTAAAAGTCCAGGCTTTAAACAGATTTAAAAGTGGAATTAAATCCAACTCAAATAGTTTGATGTGTTATTAATGATCTTACCTTTTTATGAGACCGATTTGTCCAAGTTGGGGAAAGATGTATATATACATATATATATATATATATATATATATATATATATTCCATATCCTAACATTCTAATATCACCTGTATATAGTTTTTACATTGATTTATTTTATAGTCTCTTACAATTACTCTCTTTTTATATATACCACTTATAGTCAATGCATACATAGTCTCTGTGCAGATTTAAATAAACATTCATATCCTGTATAGCGATTCTGGATAAATGCAAACTGCATTTCATTGCTTTGTACTTGTTACAGTATTATGACAATAAAGTTGAATTCTATTCAATTCTAAAATTTGACACACAAAAAAAACAAAAAACAAAAACATAGGATCATAACTCCCCCAATAGATGGATCGACTGTTACTGTCAATCCTGGGTAGTAGGTTTATGTTTAGGGTTACTTTAAGTTTTGTTGTTGTTGTTGTTGTTTATTTCTTTAATTCGGATAACACATAAAAATAGAGGAAATTTGTAAGAATGCAAATGCTTTTTCAACTGCTGTATGGTTTTTTTTTTCTCTTATTAGGTTTCATTAATCGTCACAACCTTGTAATTCAGTCATTCTTAAAGAAAACATTTCAGTTGCTTAAATAGGAACATATTTCCCTCACTTATTTTTCACATTATCAATAACAAGCATTTTCTTTTTCTTTTTTTGACTCCTTATGGGGTTTTTTTGCTTTTCAGCATTTTTCATTTTCAATTTATTCAAATTTTCCAAAAAAAAAAAAAAAAGATAAAAATTGTGAGATACACGCAGAGAAAAAAGAGTGTGGTGTTTTGTTGTTGTTTTTTTTCTTTTGTTGCTGCACATTGTTGCAGTGACTCAAATATGGCAACTGAGTCACTCCTTCACAAGGAAACTTGCAAACTCCAATTTGCACTGAAAATTGCAGACTAATTTGCTTTCTCACACTGCCCTCTGCTGTTAGAAAAGAGGAAAGTGCTTGTCAATATAGTGTGAGCTTAGAATCAGGTCAGCAGGTGTCTCTGCAGTTAGATGGGGGTCTCTGGAAGTATTTGCAGAAGAAAAGATATACCTTTGCAACCATTTTAAAGGTTAATATTGCACGGTTGATCAGAACTGTGGGCGGATGTTGAGGTCAGACTCCTACTATGGAAAGATAATTTACATATCTGACTTGCATGTGCTGTTTGTAAGTTTTTGTGGTGTCACAAATTACATCACATTCTGTGTGTTATGACTCCTTAAAAGCATCTCCCACAATTAGCTGTGATGCATTTTTAAATGTTTAGACCTTTTTGTCCATAAATAATTAAGATAAAACCTGGGGTTTTTCTTTTTTTTATCAGATTCTGCTAGATGAATCCTGATAATCGGAGCCTTTAATAGGGGAAATTCCGAGACCTTTAATGGCCTTCTGTTGGGGTTAAGCTTTTCCAATTTGGTGAGAGTCTGCAGACTTGCACAAAGTTGTTATTAATATGAGATATTTCCAGTGGGGAGCACATTTCCGAATGGAGGCGGTTCTGACTTTTCCGAGCCCAACAAACACGAAAAAGGAAAGATCAACTTTTTATCACTTTGTTTACAGTAATTCAGAATATTCTGTATTCTTAGTCAAATCATGAACATTCATTATATTAAAAATATTTTTTTAAAATCTCACGGATATCGGTGTTAGCCAAACTGAAAATGTCTTAACCAAAAAATGAAGAAACCTATAGTATGCTCATCCAGAAATTATTAACAGGTTGATTAGATTGTGGTTAAAGGTTGTGCACGAGGAAGAGTGACTAAAATTGTTCCTTTATCTTTGCTGCTTATGGGAACAGGTGGATGAGGCATGCCAAGTCATTTCACACTGCGCCCTTTCCCTTTTCTAGTTTGACTGATCAAACCTTAAAAACACTCAAAGTTTTAGTCTGTGGAGGTGTCAAAGCTTATTTGTTCCTGTTGAAACCTTTACATCTCTCTGCCTGTGGGCAACTTGTTCCACTTTACTTCATACACTCTCATAATCGCTAATCACTGTCCCCACTAAGATCCTTTATGATGTCAGCTGCTTGAGATGACCCTTCAACACACGAAAGGTTTAAATGTCTCCATTAGGCTGTATGCAACACCATGTATTCTCCCCACCCCCTCCTGTCGAACCACTCAATAGCCACTTCCTCCAGGGTGAGTATTCACTTCTTTTAGAGTTCTTAATTTAGGAAAACCAGATGAGTATGGATTAACTCTTTCAAATAGAAAACAGAAACAGACACTTTGGAGCTCAAAACATAACAGATCACTGTCCCGTGGCGTGTTCTACTGGGTTGTCATAATCTAAAAATGAACACTGCTGTTACAGAGTTAAAAATAAAAAAAAGGAACACATTTGTATGCATAACAACACCTTTGTTTCAGAATAATGTAAATAAGCAAGCCCCTGCAAACATCTATTTCTTACCATTTTATTAAATGGGGATTCCCCAAAAGACAAATTTGGCCTCCAAACGGTCATTAGATTGTTCTGTTGATGAGGTACTACTGTCTAAAATGTCTCATTATTCAAAGGTGAAAGCTAGAGGAAGGCCCCTTTTCATTCCATCCTACTACTTCAGCGTTTACACCCAGTGAATTTAAACAGACGTAATGGAAACATATGCCTAATGGTCTAAAATTGAATTTTCACTTAGGACAAAACAGATCAGGAAGTGATGTCACTACTGAACCATTACCCAGGTTAGACCACAAACCTTCGCAGAGATCTGCTTAACCTGCCAGCACTGCATTTGAGAAGTTTACCTCAAACACTTTCGGTTTATAAAAGAAAACATTCAATGCATGCAATTTGCAACAAGTTTAAACTTTCGCTAGATAGAGTTGTTTATTTCTCTTGCAGTTATAGTTGTTAAATATGTCACAGGATGCAGTTAAGAAGATTCAGGCATCTGATTAAGGTGCCTTGTGGGTGCCCAACTTTGCCCCATAAACAGTAAGGCTGACATGTGGATCGGTCTTAGAGTACATATAGATTATACAATCGTGCTCTGGATTCAGCACTGGATCTGAAAAGTTTACTCTTCAACTAATTTGGTTATGTATGAAAACACTCTACACCATATTCAATAATAGTCCAAGTTTTAATCAATTGAAGCATTTTCTGATCTTATCTGAACTCCAAATTTCCACACTGATAGAAGAAAGTAGGTAACATTGGTGTTGATATATAGCAACTGTTGATATGTTCTTGGTTTTTCCCAGCCTAGATTGAATGCAACATTTACCCACTGTCTGTTTACCTCAACTGCTTGCACCTGTTCTGCTGCCTATTTAGCTCGTAGGTCTCCCTCCACATGGTCTGCAGCTCTGACTCAGTGTTAAGAACATCTGTTTTTTGTGGTAATTCACCAGCATTCTTGGAGTGAAACCTGGACTGTTTCTGCTAAAGCTGTTGCTCTTCTGGAGTTAGTAATTTATCAGTCTATTTGGATTGGTTTGTGGTGTATGATCACTCCTCTCTCTCTCTTGACTAGTCAGTTTGTTTCTGAGTTTTTGGATTTGGATTCTGACTGCTGGACATGGATTGGATTCTGATCTGTTTGGACCAAGTGACTCTCCTTTCCCCCAAGAGGAACTTTGAGTTTGTGAAGCTACCCATTGAGTTTCCTTTTGTTAGAAAATAAAATGGTTCAATTTTCCTTGGGTTGTGTTTTCTGTTCCTTTGTTCTACTAGACATTGCATATGTTTTATTTCATCAACTTAAATTGAGTGAGAAACCAAACTCTCATACTTCACATGTAAACACAAACATTCAACAGAAGAAAAGGTTTAAACTAAGAACCTACTATCTTGAGATATTATGTTGTTATTATGTTGTTATAGTATGTTATTAGCATCCAAATTCTTACAATTAACACTATTTCACCCATCCAGCCATTTTCTGACATGCTTAATCCCAAGCGGGGTCACGAGGGGTGCTGGTGCTTATCTCCAGCTGTCTACGGGCGAGAGGCGGGGTACACCCTGGACAGGTCACCAGTCCGTCCATCGCAGGGCAACACAGAGACAAACAGGACAAACAACCATTTATTCACACACTCACACCTAAGGAGAATTTAGAGAAGCCAATTAACCTAACAGACATGTTTTTGGACTGTGGGAGGAAGCTGGAGTACCCGGGGAGATCCCATGCATGGACAGGCAGAACATGCAAACTCCATGCAGATTCGCGGGCCGGGAATCGAACTTAGAACCTTAACACTATTAGCATGTAATTGTGGGAGGAAGCTGGAGTACTGTAATTGAATGTACTTCATAAAATGAGAGTGGTATGTAGGTAAAATGTTACAATACTTATAAATAGGAAGGGATTTATGAATGTGATGCTGGAGAAGGGATGGGCTTTAATACGGTTATACTTCTACATGTTCCTTTGAGCATTTTTCATTTATTCTATTACTGTCATTTTATTTGTAATTTACAACCTTCTATAGACTTACAAATAATCACAAAGAAACATGTATTCATTTACTTGACTATTTTTAGTAGATTAACTAGAACATATATTTTACTTTTACTATGTTAATATTCTAAAGTGACGCGACTCATATTTGAAGTTCTTTTCTGGCCACATCTCATCCCAAACAGCTCACATGTTTTAATTCAATATTTACAGGACACAGTTAAAGTCTTGCAATTTTTTAAAGTGAGACTTCTTATTTCTACTCAACGTTGTTTTTTGATGTTATAAAATAGAATAAAATAGAATAGAATAGAATAGAATAGAAAATCCCTTTATTGTCCCACAATGGGGAAATTCTGGTGTTTACAGCAGTTAAGATTATATAGAAAATGGTCACACAAATGTGGACCTTAGAAAAAATGTATATGAATAACATAATAGTGAAGAGTTAAAAGATAAACAATGAAATAATGAACTGTAAAGTGTTTTAACAATATAAAAACACTACACCTGGAGAAAAAATAACCAATATCCAGCTATGGACAATTTTACAGTAATGGATATTTGAAAATAGCAGCAACATTATAGATATGCAAAATTACAGCAGCATGTTATTTAACTGACTACCATAGAAACTGTGCAAAATCAGCATGAATGTAACAACTTATTGAGGTTGTTCTTAACAGTGGTGGTTTTTAAGTCTTACAGCTGATGGGAGGAAGGATCTGTGATAACGCTCCCTGGTGCATTTAGGATGCATCACACCTGATGAACGTTTTTAGCCATTTGGGGCTCAAGTAAATATACAGTTAATAGTATATATTAACACTGAAAGTGCCTTAGATATTTTTGGGTTTAAGCCTTGTGTTTGTAAAAAGTGTCACATTAGAATGTTTTCTACATCAGCCTGGATTTATTTTGTCACAATATAAATAATCCTTGCCTCAACATTTTCAGGTAAAATTTTATTCTTAGATTGCAGAACTTCTCATAATTTTTATTGCAGTTTTTTTGTAATAGACCAGCCATTTTAGCATTTCTTTAATATTGCTTGAGTGACTTTCTGGAAGATGTATTCTTTTTTTTTTATTATTGCCTCAGTAAAAATATTTGAGGATTGCATGACTCTACCCACCTAACTTTGTCCCCAATATTGTGCTTAATGCACAGTTTTCAAATATAACATATAGATAACATATTATCTTTAGCCCTGGAATAGATACCATACGTACTCAAACCGAAATTCATCTTTATACTTGATATATACTAAACAAACTGCATATCTGTCTCTTGCTCAATCAAAGGCTGCACGAAACTTTGCCTGATCTCCGGTTTATTGGCTGACCTTTAAATATCAAGTTGCTGCTATCGCTTAATCTTGTTGCTTTACACAGTAAATAATCCGCCCGTATATAACCCTGCACACCACGGATGTCATGGCAACATAATAACCATTCTCACTTGTCTCCAAGATGGACCACAATGCCAACAACGTTACTGCAGAGGTGGGTAGATTACGCAAGAATTGTCATCAAGGAAGAGTTTCACTACTTATATCTTTTTTTTTTTTTTTTTTTTTTTTACTTAAGTAAAAGTTAAAGGCGGTCATCCAAAAAATTACTTATGAAAGAGACGATTTAAGGTATTTTAAAAAGTCTACTCAAATAGAGTGGTTGTTGGATCCTAACATCTAATTTTATGCTTAGAAATAATGTTGTCAGACAGATGTGATGTTGAAGTTCTGATATTCTAAAGTCTATCTTTGACCATTCATCAATTTTATCCTTTGACGAATGGTGATATCCATGAGCATATATTCTCCTGCCGGTTCACAAAGATTATTTGCAGTGCATATAATAATAGGTGCTCTATTTCTGATTAGAGGCGTTAAGAGAAGGCTGCACTTCTCATTTGTTTCAATCGTTATAAAGGCCACCTATTTAGCCGACATTCAGTCATTCACCCATTCTCACTGATGGTGGCAAGCTGCATTGTCCACAGCTGCCCTGTGGCTCACTGACAGAAGTGTGGCTGCCATACAGTGGCGCCACCAGTCCCTCCGACCACCATCAGTAGGAAATGCTGGGGAAGTATCTTGCCCAAAGACACAACTACACTGAAAGCTGGAGCTTGAACCAACAACTTGAACCACACTCCATATCCTACGCCACCGTTGCCCCACATGAGACTAAAGAATTGAATGTTCTTTTGTCTCAAGAGTCAATATGATGCATATGATTTTCAAGGCGTTTTACCAATCATCAAGCTGATTGGTGGGGACTGTCTGTTTTGTAACAATGATGCTGTAACAATGGTTTATCTATTTTAAAAAATGCTAAAGAATAAATATATTTAGATGTCAATTATATATTTTATAAATGTATATACTTCTGTCAGATTTTCTCTTTCAGGGGTCGCAGACAAGGCCAAACGATGGCAGCCCACTGTTCATCAAGGGGATGGGTTAAATGCAGATGTAAATTTCTCCAATGTGAGATCAATAAAGTAAAATTTTTAATATTATTATTATTATTATTATTATTATTATTATTATTATTATTATTATTCCTCTCAGGTACTACAGGTGTCAGCGCTACAGACACATGGCTGTGTTTTTGTAGGAGAAAGCAAAGGTGTTAAAAATGCAGAAAAGAACACAGAATCGAGGAATAGAGGAAAGAAGCTGAAGAAAGGTGAACAGAGTTAAATACGTGAGGCTGTGAGGTGAGAAAGAAGGAAGTGAAAAAACAACAGGTTAAAACAAAACATATATATTTAAGCTACGCATAAGCAGTGAAGGTAGTTCATGGACAAAGAACAGGAGAAATGAATTAAGCACAGAATCAGGTACAAAACAAGTACATTAAAAAGAGAAGATGATTACATTCTGACATCAGAGAAACTGATTTTATTCAATATAAATAGTATAAGAAATCAGTATAAGAAATCAATATAAATAGTATAAGATTTATTAACTTAATTATTATAATTTAATTTAATTTTTATTTTGTTTTGTTTTGTGGAAAACTTTATATATAGCACCCCGCTCCACACTCCATTCCAATAGATGGCGGTAATGCACATTAATAATTTTCTTTGCAACCACCATAAAAAAAAAAGACGAAGAAGAAGTAACAGTCCATCGGCTCGCGCGTCAGTTTGGCAGTTGGGCTTGTTCCGCTTACCGTTACACCTCCTGCTACTTTTCGACACCTAAACAGGTAAAATTTAACAGTTAAGTTTGGTTTCTAATTTAAAATTCCACCTTTTATCTTGGTGTTTAGACTTTTCCAAAACATTGACTCGTAAATCTGCACTAGAGCTACAAGATAAAGTTAGCTTACCTCAAATAAGCATGGTTTAAATTTTCAACTGGCACACTAGCTGACTTGTAAAACTGGCTACAATTGTTTAACGCAAAATAGTTTTCACACATTTACCTACTTATTTACACTTAAACGTGAGAGAAGCGCTGTGAGAAATAAACCTAGTGCTGTTAAGACTTTAATCAGCAGGTGAACACCCTGCAGCCCCAACAGCAGAGGGCAAGTTCAAAAAACAAAAAAACTCGCACCTCTACCTGGTCGTGTTAAAATGTTTAGAACTACAACGGTATTATATCGATATTCTGACTTTTATTGGGCGTATTAGCCATGGCAACCGTGCATTTAAGCGCAGATCCCTCCTCATTGGGACAGAAATATGAGGACTGAGCTCAGCTCACTGAGGCAGGGGAGCTCAGTTTTGCCAACGCGAATTTTCCGCCATTTCTTTAACCCTTTATAGGGCACTCAGTGAAATACTTTGAAAATCCAAATTTCAAGCCAGTACTGTTATTAGAATCCAGGGCAAGACCTTATTACCGTTGTAACATTCAAAACATATGCATATTTTGATGGCAAAAATCAATGTAATAAGAAGTAACGCCAATTGGCCCGAATATATTAATAAAAATAAAAGTGCTTCTTTAAGAAATTCATGAAAAACATTCTAAGAGTGAAAGAAACAATTTTTTTGGTCCAACATAACCTTAGAGGCATTAATGCTGATACTGGTATTTACATTTTTTAATTTATAAACCTAAATATAATTGTTAACTAGGCTTATTAACTTTTTAATAAGCTTTTTACCTTTTTTGTTAACTTTCTTTTCAGCTTAATTTACAGTAGCTATATATCATTATAGGGCTTATCTAATTGGTTAAATGTCAAAATAAGATGTACAGCCATGTAGCAGCAATGGCTGGATATAGATCTTGTTCTTCTAGACCTCACTGAGGGATGGGGGGCTCCATTTGTAAGAGGTATGCAAGTGATCAAAAATGGTATCTGCCCTATAAAGGGTTAAAAAATAAAATAACAACTAAATCTAGCGATCGTTTCCTGTCTAGTTGACGACTTTGGTGATAATATTTGTACAGATAGCTTCTGAGTTTGGTGTCTTCAGTGAGTGGTGAGTGAAGGAAACCCCGCTCCTTCAAAACACAGCTTCTGCAGTCAGAGGAAGAGGAGCGGCGACTCTGTTTCCTCCAATGATCTCTTTATTCACTGGATTGCACATAGACCGAAAAAAACTGAAGTCACTTGCTGCCATCTTTGTACTCCCCACTTTCACAGAGTTGCACCATAAAAATGCCAGTCGCGCTATAAAAATACCGACGTGTGTAGCATTTGGCTGCAACAACACACAGTGCTCTGCTGGGGAAATGCATTTCACATGTTTTTATATATATATATATATATATATATATATATATATATATATATATAAATAAAAATAACAGACATGTACTTGTTATTCAGTCTAGGGCTGCAACTAACGATTATTTTGTAAATCGATTGTCAATTCTTTTTTCTTTTTTTTTTTTATTTATTAATAATCAGCAAAGATTCCTGAAAGAAGACTTTTTACAAAAGTAAACCAAGTGAAAATCTTTCCATTTGAGGGGTTCTTGATAGTGCATATTACAGATCTAAAAGATTTATTTTTTTTATCTTAAATGCAAATATTTTATTTTATTTTTTTTTTTTTACAATTTTAGTATAATTACTGCTCTAAGGGGGTAGCTCTGTTATCTAAAGATGTGTTAGTGTCTCTACTCCAGTTGACGAGTAATAGATTTCTATATTAGTTGACAGTTATTTCAATAATTTATTAATCCGATTTAATTGTTTCAGTCCCAATTCAGTCTTGATTTTTAATATTGAAGTTGTATGTAATGTCATTAACATAAGAATGTAATCAGTAGATGTATATTGCATGTACAGTACATCATCAATTCACCATATTTGGCACATCATCAGAAGTTGTGTTTGAGCGTGTGTAATATTCTTAATATCCAATACCCCTGAAAATGAGAAAATCGTCATTGTTTGACTTGTATTGCTTACATTCCGACTGGTCTAACCCACTGATCTCCATGAATAAATGGAGAACTGGGGTGTGTCTCACAAAGCAGGTTTAACAAACTCAGATTCAAATTGATCTAGCCTGATGTTGGAAACTCAGTTTTCGATTTCACAACAGCTGCTATGAATTAGTTTAATCAACTGCAAGTAGAACCACTTAAGAGTTTAGCAAGTGCATAACCGGTATGAAAAGCCATTATCAGTGGAGCCCCCGATTCGACGAGTCACCATGGCAACAGGAAGTGCCTACAGTATTTCACCCCTACGAAATTAGAGATTTTTATGCAGAAATGATATAAAAAGGGAGTTTAAAAAACAGAGAAACAGTGCTACAGCTGCAAAGGAGAGGAAGATGGCAAAGGAGAAGATTGTTGTTCGAGTTAATGTGAAAGTTTCTAAGTTCCATTTGTAGATCACTAAAATAAGATTCTTCCTGATAAAAATCTCAATCCTAGACTGAACTTTAATGATACATTTTCTAAATTACATTTTTGTAGCAGAAACTGAATTTTAGAAATTAAAAAGTGAAATTATACTTGTAAAAATTAAGTTTTATATATCTAGAGAGGTTTACACATCTTAAGTGTCTGTTGTGACATTTATCAGCTTGACTGAATATGTATTTATAAAATCTGAAATTTCTTCATTGTTAAAAAAATACAAATGATGACGTGTATATTAGGAATATGGAGATCTGAAATCGATTTCTAGACCTCCATAATGTTTAATCTACATAGATGTAAATGACATTTTGTTTGAGATGGTCATTTATATAAAGAAAATTTGTTTTTTTCAGATATCAACAATACAAATTCAGTAAAACGAATACATATTAATACGACTTGCCATAGTTGCTGTTACCGTGATATTATGGGATTATTTCCTAAGTGGTAGTGGATCAATGTATCCATTTATTTGAAATCATCTCGCAGCAGGCGAAGATGAAGAATAAAATAATTGTTCTAATAGATGGAACTTCATCATCTCATGGCGTTCTTCAGTTTGATTCTGTCTTCTTTTACACAGTAAATACTAAGTGGCTGTTTCCAGCTGCTTCGGATGTTATCATCGCGATAAATCAGAGTGAATCCTAACTCTAAAATAATTCCTCTCCCCCCGCAAAATTAATCTAGTGTAATAGTGTAAAGTCATGTGTAATCTGAAAACTATTTCATTAGTTCCTTATGTACTGTAAAAATAAATACAAATGATCCGCATGTCGCTCATATTAAACAAACCAAAAACAAATAAATCTCCTTTGCTGTCACTGAGTCGTAGAATCCTCTCCCTATAAGTATTTAATTTTCTGAAAAAGTGCTGATCATTCTTTTATAAGATCCTCATCAGACAGACATTCAATGTTTGTTTTTCAAAAGCTGGACCTAGTTGATGATGTTTACTTTTATGCACAAAACTACAACAAAAATCTGACTAAATCAGAAAATAAAACGCCGTGATTGCATTTAAGGAGAGCGGAGACAGAGGGCACTCTGAGTTTATTAAGGAAAACCTGCTCCCGACCAGGTTCTCTGGGGAGAATGTTACTACGGTGACTGAAACAGAGGTTGAGGAAACTCTCTTTGTGAAACGGAAAAGTCAGTTTCTCATATTTCAGGTTTAGAAAACTTAGTTTTCAGTAAACCTGCTTCGTGAATCGGACCCCAGTGGTCTAACCAGGTACCTATATGGCGGCTGGTAACTTGGCAACGTGTACTACCAATGGCCAAAAAGCTATCCAGTGAACACACATCAGTGGTTTCCGCATTCAACATGAGTCACACTTGAAAAATCTTCCACTGATCCACCCCCAAATTAAAAAAGTGGGATGTAAATATAATATTTTGTTTTGACTGTTGCACTAAAATAGTTACTCCCTATATTTATTTTAAACAAAACTCCATCCACATTCTGCCCCTGTTAACTGCCTTTAAGTTAAATTTGATAACATCAAATTGATTTAGTTTCAGTTCAGGTTAAAATTACCCAGAAAACTGCAAATATTTTAGAAAGTTTATCTTGAGTTTTAAATGTTTTGAGTACTTTCTGTCTTGCTAATGTTGGTGTACATAAGCAAGACATGGAAAAACATGTTTTATGTTATTGTATGTTTACCGTATCTTCCCTTGGTTTGAGTTTGAAGACAACCTTATATTACAAAGGGGAGAGACACGCAGGTAGTTTGGTGTTTGTGAGTGGAAACCCCATGTAAAAAAAAAATAAAAAATCAGGGGCACTATGTAGTTTCTTAAAAACATAAAATCTACATTTTTTTTTTTTCTGTGCTCCTAGATTTTTTTTTTATGGGACCACTAGTGTTCCTGGTTAGAAAGCTAAGATACAGTTCTGATTAAGAGTACTAAGATAATGGTTTCATTCAACTGCTGTTCTGCTGTTACTTAAACTGCTGTCAGGTATGTTTACTGCAAATTTCTGGTGAAAGAGAAGCAAAAGTCCTAAGTAAAGCTGTGCGTTTCCATAAAAAAAAAACTAAAACCCTCTTCAGTCTGTTTGATTTTGTGCTTTCGGATAAATGAATAATGATTTAAAAAAAACAAACTGTTAGCCACACCTTAAGATGCCACCGCAGAAGCAGATTGTTTTGCACACAATCCCGTGGATTTTTCTTTGTTGTTTGACAGCTTCTTTTTTTAGTTAAGCAAACAAGACATCAAGACGAGGAATTGAAAAGTTACATTTTAAATGATTCCAGAGAGTTAAAAGGTTGAACCCATCTTGGAACAAAGCCTTAGTAGGCACTTATGAGAGAATTTTAGTTTGTCATATTGCCAAAAATGTTTTTAAACGGCAATGACCTTGCCTTGAAAAAATGCAGCCAGTGGTATAAGACATTTTATATTTAGTATATTGCATTTTTTTTTTTTTTATTTTGATTAGAGTATAAAAATTTTTATATCCTGGCAACCTTAGGGACAGGGCCGATCCGATACCAACTTAATTTACAGATTGGAAATCCATAAATTAACACAGGGACATTCGGATCTATGCATTTTCAACTATGTAGTCTGCTTAAATGACTCAGCAGGTTGTTCCTGGTCACAAGAGCACCAAGACTTTTTGGCAAGTGGAGAGAAATGGGAAAGGAGCTGCCAGGAATCACTGCTGGAGTCATTTAAAAAAGAAAGTAAACCATCGACTGATAATATGGAAGCAAAATTAATCACAGAGAAGTTTCTCGACTTTATCGTTAACCAGCCATCATCAGTGGGGGAAAACTAGGGATTTTGTAGTCGATTGATACTCTTTAGTGACTGCGCTACCAGAAGTATATATCCAAATGTCAACAAAAATAGCTGAAAAATAAAAGAAGTTCCAGCTCTGAGCTTCATTACAGATATTTGGACTTCAGGTATCTGCACAATGTCAATAAGTCTTATTGTTCACTGGCTTGACTCTTGATACTTATGGCTTCTTTAGTGCGGTGCTTCAGGTGAAAATGTCTAGTTACAACCTCTGCCTCCACCACCAAGCTGTTAAATCACCGGCACATCCTTTTGGAAAAAGTGCATGTCATTCTATGGGACAACGCAAGTAAAATGTCAGCTGTGATAGACACCATGGTTGTTTGCTGTCTTGGTTGTTTTCCTCACACTCTGCAGCTTGCTGTGCGTGATGGGCCTGATGTCACAAACTAGTGTATGTGATGCATTAGCAAACAGTAGAAAGATTGTTTCAAGCATTCACAACTCTGAGTCTAACTTGGAAGTCTTGGAGCTTGAAATACAATCTATGGCGACCACAACCACTCCAACCCATCTTGTCCAAGATGTCCAGACAAGATGGAACAGCTCCTTCTATAAGATCAAGAGCCTTCTGAGGGAAAAGCAACATTCTTTGTGCCTACGCTGCTGACCAAAACCTTCCGGAAACACTTTGAGCCGACAAGTGGAGTTTACTAGAAAAAGCAATGACTGTGTTTGATTCCATAGAGGAGTTGATGACAAAAAATCAGTTCAGCAACATCCACTGCATCCCATCCGTCACAGTTCTGAAGCCCTGTCTGCTGAAGGAGAACAGTACATATAGCAGCATCTAAACGATAAAAAGCTGTCAACAGGCACTGAACCCTATACACTGTTGCCACTTTCCTGGACGCTCGTTATAAGGACAGGTGAACCATATTTTATTACGATTTTCCTGTGACTGTATCGGAGCGTGTGAGCGGAGCGGGCAAAATATGGTGGAGCACAGAGCGGTTTTTAATTCAAAGGCTTGAGCAAGAATGTGTGAGCAAACGACAATTAAATAAAATTTTTAAAATATTTATTTGATTGATTGACTTAAAACCTAGGCCAATGCCTA